>NW_011916197.1:0-142085 GCF_000151845.1 Pteropus vampyrus | reverse complement strand
GTTTTAATTAATGGCCTTGCTGGGGTGGGGTGAAGTAGTCTAGGTCATAGGTTCTTGTTTTTGTCACTTTGCATATTTCTTGCCAGTCCCTTCTGGCCTGCAAAGTTTTTTCTTGAGAAATCAGCTGACAGTCTCATGGAAGTACCCTTGTAAGTAACTAGCTGCCATTTTCTTGCTGCTTTTAGGATTCTGTCTTTGTCTTTAACTTTTGCCATTTCATTATGCTGGGTCCCTTTGGGTTCATCTTGTGCGGGGCACTCCGCGCTTTCTGGACTTGTATGTCTATTTTCTTCACCAGGTTAGGGAAGTTTTCAGTCATGATTTCCTCAAATAGGTTATCAATCCCTTGCTTTCTCTCTTCTCCTTCTGCTACTCCTATGATGTGAAAATTGTTACACTTGATATTGTCCCAAAGGTCTCTTAAACTATCCTCACTTTTTAATTCTCTTTTCTTTTTCCAGTTTCTATTAGGTGTTTTATCTGCCTTGTCTTTCCAACCGCTGATTCGATCTTCTGCTTCATGCAATCTACAGTTGATTCCTTCTAGTGTATTCTTCATCTCAGTCATTGTATTCTTCTTTTCTGACTGATTTTTTTTAATGATTTCTCTGTTCTTTTATATGCTCATTCTGTTTTTGTTGACGTTCTCACCGAGCTCAACTCTTCTTCCCCTCCGTTCACCAAGTATCCTCATAACCAGCGTCTTTTTTGAAATTTGATTTTATTAGTTTTAAGTGTACAGTACGTCGCTTAGACATTTATATAGTTTATAGAACAATCCCGGTAATTGATATTTCTCTCCTCCGGCTCTCCACCAACCATCACACTGCTAACTGCATTCCCTATGCCACGCTCCCCATTCCCGTGACCATCTATCAACTACTAATTTGTACTTCTTCCACCCTTCACCCCATTCTGCCATCCACGCAACTGCCCTCCCACCTGACTTTCGCGTTCCTTGTTCTCCGGCTAGCAGACAGCAAATCGTGGGACTTCTCAGCCTCCATAATCACATGTGCAAATTCTTATACAGATATCCTATTATATGTACCTATGTGCATCCTATCCTGTCCGTTTCTCTGGAGAACCTTGGCTAATGCTCATCTTGGTACTGAGAGCGCTTGTAGGGGAAACACGTTTTAAGAATGAGTTTTCAGGATTTGGTCTTGTGTTTCTGGAATCGGCTATCTAATCTGATTAGATGTAAAGACAGTAATGAAGGCGGTTGCAGTAGAAAGGGAGGCCTGATAGTCCATATCCTCTTCATAGAGACATGGAAAGTGTCTGCATTGGATACTCCTACTCAACCACGTATAAGAAGCAAACACCTAAGTGACTCTGTATATAATAGTTTTGAACATTTTTGTTAAACTAAAGAAAAACCGACATTGGTTGCTTTCTTCTAATGTCCCCGGACAAAGTGGAAAAAGAAAAGAATGAGTTGTGGGATCTGAATTCCCAACTTGAGAGCAACAATATGACCTGAGATCTTCTACATGTGCCCCAAAGGAGAGCCCAAACTCATGTGTCCACAGGGCTGAAATTGCTGAAAACGAAATGCAGATCCTCATCTTGCAACTGGCTGAATTACAATGCATGTTGAAGTCCTAGCTTTGCAGGGTGTCTACTGTTAAAGTGAGGGTAATTGGTTAGGAAAGGATGGGATCCTCTAAGTTGGGATGGGAATCTGTGGGAAAGTCCCAGATGAAGCTGAGGACACTGAGCCCCTAAAATCTGACAAGACTTCTTTGCCTGTGGAAGATTTTCCCCGCCCCCCCCAGTGGAATTGGCCTTCTCACGTCCAGTGGGAGCTTCCCCAACCACAGTAGGACAGGCCTTTCCAACTCTGTCTGTGGGGATTAACCCTGCATTGCCTTAGGAAAGGGTAATGACCTCTCCTGATGCAGTGGACATGCAACGCAATGCTAACTCTTCTCAGAACTCACCCCTGTCGTTCTTCTTTGCTTCTAGACCTAACAATAGACTCTAGTCCCAGCAGGTCTCTAAAGGTGAGTTACAAAGAGTGACCCATGAGGAGGCATGCTACACTCCTGTGAACGGAAAAGGGGCTACAGGGCAGACATGATAAGCGTAAGAGGCTATGTGGCAAGCCTGACAAGCTCAGTGACCAAAAGTAACCACACAGGATGGTCTGATCATAAATTCTTAACTGGGAAGATCGTGGGAGGTCGTCAAGTCCAAGACCTGAAACTTCTTCAGCCCAAGGATAATCTTTACCTTAAGCGGGTGCCATCCATTGGTCTTGTGTACATAGGATAACGTATCTGTGAAATGTCAGAGAAATTTTCTTTTACAGACCCCTCCCAGGAACAAGGACAGGCACCAGATCCCAAGATCACGAAACTCCTCAGTTATCTTTTTGTCCACATACCATCTCTATTTACTCTTAATGGTAAATGTTAATCGTCCTGTACCAACCGTTGGAAAAGAAGAATTTCTCCAGTTGACTTTCTGTCCGGTCCCAGAGATTTCCCAGCATTGCTTTCTCCCGCCTCCTTCTTTGACCACCGATGAACTTCATGTACGATTCCTTGTGTTTTCACCTTTGCTTCTAAATGAAAGAGAGAGGCGGTGGAGAAAAATCTTGCAAGTGCTGGTGTTTTTTTCTTAAAAGGGCATGAATCGCATCATGAGAAACACACTCAATCTCATGGACTGAGCTAAACTCTATTATCTCCCAAAGGCCTCGTCTCTACATCCCATCACTTTGGGGGTTAAGGTTAGGTCTTCAACACAGAATTTTTTTTTGCAGGGGCACACAATTCAGTTCATAGCAGAGACATAGATGTCAACAGCTTTACATCGACACAATCAAGTATATAAACCCAGTGATCAGTGGATGTGAAAAGCCCATTTGCCCTCCTTCACTCTCACAATGCGTCCCCTTCCCTTGCTTTCCTCTTGCTTCTTGGTCATGTCACCCACTGTTTTGTTTGTTTTTGTTTTCCTGCAATGACGCAGGCACTGGCCTATGTTTCTGTTTAAAGGAATTTGGCAATATGTGTCAGCCTGTAGGAATCCCTGCAAGGCAAATTATCTAAAATGTGGGCACAGATTTATTCACTCACATTTTTAACAAATAACTAATTTTAATAAAATTAACAATGGTTCTAGGACAGATGTAGAGCCAATAACCAAAGAAAAAATTCAAGTGCTTTTCTATTCTAAATAGAGCCTATTTATTACGTCACAAAATTCAGGTGGGTTTCAGGTATGCTATCATATGGTATGGAATGTATGTATATATTTCCTGTGCTTTTGTTCATGTGTCTATTCCTGCAACTCGTCTTAACCTATTAATTGTCAGTTAATTTCTCACTTTTTCCATTAAGGAGGAAGAATACCTTTTGAGACCCTCTCCTCTTTACAAAATGAATAATTGTGACTGCTACTGATATACTTTTCAGGACATTATTGAACCTACTTCTTACCTAATAACAAATTGAAAAAAAACTATTTTCATCCTGGAAACATTTCAGGGAATCAGATAACAACAACAACAAAGAATGTAATGAAGGCGATTTTCCTATTTCTTAAAAAAAAAAGTTTGTCCTAGCTCTACTTTTCATAATCGCAAAACAACGTAGGAGCGGTAGAAGGTATATGAGCTGGAGTATAGGGAAAGTTGAATTTCAAGGAAATAGATGAATTACCCACTGTCAACCCTTAAAACTTCAAAATTCCCTCTAGATACTGTACTGTCACAAGGATGTAAAAATGAAGGGGATTGCAAAACATGTTGAAAGTGGCTGGGTCAAGGATGATTACTCTTTCTTTCTGTTGTCTTTTCTCTGTCTTCCCAAATGACAAAAATCAGAAGAATTTCCTTTCATAGCCTGAGGGAAAAATAATGGAGTGACTCTATGACAGATCTCAGGGGGTTTTGTAAACTCCCAGCCCCACAGGACAGGAGCCAGTAAGCAGCTGGCCCTCACCATGGGGACAACAAGGTAAGGATGCTGGAGGACAAAAGGAGTGGATTTCAAACACTGAAAATACAATGTTAAGCAAAATGAATGAGTAAAATAAAATAGAAAATTTAAAAAAACCGAGCAAAAATTATAGCTCCTGTCCTAAGGAAGGTTACAGCCTGCTGTGTGCCTTTGAGATAGGAGTCAGGGGTTATTCCTGCCTGCTAGCTCAGTTATGAAATATAGCATTTTCACTCTTTGACACTACTCATACTTTTAGGGGGAAAAGTGCGTAAAAACCTCAAGAGTTTCGAAATGATTTTTAGAAAGGCTATCTCATGCAAACGTTTTGAGTTTAATAACACTTTTTGAATTCACAATGCGATATGAATCTCCTACTGTTTACAACGCACCTGTATGGATGAGAAAATCACTGAAATAATTGATCACAAATCATAAGTAATGGTCATCCCTGGGTGAGGCGAATATGGTTTCGAGTACTGTATTATATTTTCTCGGTCCTCCAAATTTTCTCTGGGAAGTTTTGAGTGACTGAAGAATATACTGATAAAAGCCTAAAACTACTAGTTGAAAACCCATGACAAGAACATTCGAAAAAGCAGAAATAGAAGATGCGAAGGACCCAAGGCACAATGTTTTCAGCAGGGACTTTACGTTGGAGTCAGTCACCCCATGGTTACACTAACTCAGGGAGCTACACAAGAAATAAGCTGAGGGTCCCTTTAGAAAGGACTCCTCCAGTGTTTTTCAAACACGAAGGGCGGGGCAAGAGGCTCTTTCATGACTCAACACTGCTGTCTAGAGTCCAAAGAAACTGAGCTCCACCGTTTCGGGAAGTAACTCCCTCTCATTCCCTAGTTTTCCTAAACTACACAGCAGATGGTGTCTCAGGCACCAAAAGTGGTGGCTCAGGAAAAACAAGGACCAGCCAAGACCCCTGCGAACTGGCCGAAGCACGCTGCTGCCTTAGACATGCCCTCTTGCAGGAGCAAAGGCACGGAAATCCCAGTGACAGGACTCGGGGGCCTGTTCAACCAGATCTATGCTCCCACTGGCGGGTTCTGGGTCTCTGTTCCGGAGCCCAGTGAGGTCAGTGCCGGTCTTGGAGCCCGCGTCTGCTAGAAGTTTCTATCCTCACCCTCCTGTAAACGGTCAGTCGAGGGACTAAACAAGTGATGACCAGGTCCTGTTGCCCAATTGCCCCAGCCGCACCTCTGTTTCAAGTATGCGACCTGTATCAATCCTCACGACATCTTCCAATGGCTCACTGCCCCCACCTGTGGATACTCGGGACCAGTGACATAATCATCTTCCTCCTCTCAGCCCTCACTCCTCGGAACATTTCCGGCCAGATCAAGGCCCAAGAGCATGACTTGGTCAACCCTGGAGCTTCTCTGTCTTTAGAGATAGTCTCCTTCTACTCGAGCGAACATCTCCATACCCAAGGACATGGGACTTGGCATCAGAGAACCCCGAGCTCCTGTTCGAAGTCCCTTTCTGGCATTCCTCCATGTCATCACTGTAATCTCCGGCCCGGGTCGACCAGCCTCCTCCCTCTAAGGCCTCTGAGAAGATGGACATCAACCGACTAGCGCCTATGGTGGGAGCATGTAGGACACAGGCAGGAGGTAGGTGATGAAGGGTCAAGTAGGCACGTCTCAGAACAAAGATGGAGAAGGGGAGGAGTCCTTGTTGTAAAAACAATTGCATGACTAACCCTTCCCTCCATGAATACCTGTAACCTTTGCATTATGTTTTCTAAACAGCTTGGTGAGGGAGCACCGATCAGGCCCAACAAGTAAAGGGCAAGGCACAGGTCCGTACTACTTGGCACCTTGGGGGGCCCTGGCCCCTTGAGTCTGTTTCCATCGAGGAGAGCCCAAGGTATAGGACCAAAAACAACAACTGGACGGTTGTAACAGGCGTACCTATTGTGGAGCTATGTGACTTAGAAACCATGTACATACTCATTGTCTCACTTGGTGCTTGCAAATCACCAAGGAGAGACAGCAGTGATCTGAGGTCCATGAGTATGTCAAATGGAAACCAGGGCCTCGTCTCAGGAAGCCACCTGGGCTCCTATATCTCAACCGAGGGATCGAAAGGGGTCAATGTGCAGGAAGGTCTTGGCTCGCCTCTTGTCACAGTCATGCTCTGCCTGATCCCCTCTACCCGTCTTTGGCTGTCTCACACCTAGTCCTCCCCTCACTTACCACCAAACAGGGGTTAAGGAGCTTTGGAAAGACACGGATTCCCTGACAAAACCCTTGAGTTCTGATGGTGCGGGGTGGTGAACACGTAACAACGGTAGAATTCTCTTGTGGGTTGGAGCCCGATCCTTCGCCCGGCAGAAATCTCTTGTGAGCTGGGAACTGCTCCTTCACCCGAGAGCATACCCCGTCGTCAAATCATGTTGGCCTGGTACCTGTGG
The DNA here is from genome assembly GCF_000151845.1 of Pteropus vampyrus. Classification (NCBI taxonomy): domain Eukaryota; kingdom Metazoa; phylum Chordata; class Mammalia; order Chiroptera; family Pteropodidae; genus Pteropus; species Pteropus vampyrus. The sequence goes on along the minus strand of NW_011916197.1, from coordinate 135,701 downwards.
TCCTCCTGTAAGATCTCTGCAGACTCGGACTTATGTCTCTCCCTGAACATCCAACAAGCCATCTGGACCCGGGGCCCTGCATCCCTTGTGTTGTCATCTGAACACCAGATGGATATACCCTCTCTGCCGGGGCAGAACCAGAAGCCCCTTTCCACTGCTCTGTGCCCCAGGCCCTCATTCCTCATGTGACGGAACCGCAAGGACAGCCTCATCATCATCAGATATGTGTCCTCAAGGCCTCATCGGGGCTTAGGCTCACAGATGCTTCCAGTCTATCCACGCTCGGCACTTAGACAACGCAAAGCTCTTTTACCTTCTCACAGCTTCCTGGACGTCTAAAGTCCTAAACCAAGAAATGCCTTTGAAAGAGCCATTTTGTCTAAGTCTCGAGGTCCTTCCAATGCCCATGTCTCCAGCACCTGCCATCACTCCAAACCGAGTACCTGGTATATACTGTCCTCATCACAGGACTGCTGTCCGCTCCCCTCGCAGAACTCCTTTTCATTCTGATGCCCCCTTTACTAAAACTCCCTAAACCCTCTGCCAGGACATTCCTGTCTTCTGACTCAAGTCAACTGGACTTGCCTCTGATACCACCTATTGAGGACTTTTACATGGAAGATATCGTGTGGCCCAACCCAGAACTCCGTGGGTCACAGAGGTAAGAATGGGCATGGGGTGAGACGGTGGATGGGGGTCTTCCTGCAAGCCCACTGCTGTTGGATACCCTCAGTCTTCCTTCCTCAACTTAAAGCTTCTCCTGCGAGCCTCATCCTAAGTCTCCATGATGCTGTCATCCATTCAGCAGTCCTCGGGATCCCTAGGGATTTCTGGTACCTGCTTCCTGTGGTTTTCTCTCTCGTTAGGGGGGACAGTCAAGTAACCTACCCTGGAAGCACACAGCCCTCTGCTTCTCCTACCCTGTCTCTTGATTATTTTCAATCTCAGCTTCTTGAAAGTATAGGCTCCACTAGCATTCTCTTTTGGCTAAAAATATGTAGAATATTGCCTGACACCTAGTAAATGATCCATGAAAGCGAAATGCCGTTTGTCCTGCTCAACACACGCCAAATGACTGGACTGAAGTAAGGCCTTTGTGTTTCAAAATGGAGAAGCCCTGCTTTACTGACCTTCTCCCCTGGGATTGGGTGACGAGACTGGCAAGATGTGGACCCCTCCCACACTCTGATGGGATCATGAGTTCAGAATCGAAAAAAACAAACATACCTGTTTCAAGTTACTTCTGTCTGCAGGACACTCGAAGATTTTTGTTGTAATACCGCTCTGAGGACCACCAGAAAGCACACTGACAGAATGTAGAATTTATTTTCCTTTCAGAAGAACTGCATGGTCACATTCTGGGTATAATTCATGGGATTCTGTGGGGGAGGGGAGAAGGGGGATAGGGAGAGGAAGATTCAATCATTCTTCTCTCCTGAAATGAAAAGGCATTATGTCCAAATCACGACTCTTAATAACTCAATGATGTTCTGGTTCTCATGCAGGAGGCACGAAACTGCTGAGCACGTTCACCAAACCGGGGATACCGCGCAACAAGGACTGGCCCCTGGAGCCCAACACCAGGGTACACAGCACCATACCGCATGGGGCCCCATCCTTCAGGACCTCCTACTGTGGACACGGACTCTGCTTCCAACTGTCCCTGGATAGCAGGACTCGCTTCCATTTCCCCCACCTGGATCATCTGCATGCCAGGCCTATGGCAGGGCCACCCAAAGTGACTTGACATGTTCTCTGGAGCCCTCCCCCACGCCCCGTTCTAAATATGCTCCTCTTGATAAACTCGGATCTGCTGCTCAGATCTGACAAAGAACAAACCAAAATGGTTGAACAAACCTGAATTCTAAGTTAGTTGCCTCTAACACGTATATTTATTTGGTATCCACGACGAGGTAACCCGTCAGAAACTCCTTTAAGGGAAACTACTACTCAATGTCATGGAGCAGGGAAACATTTATCGGCATTTAGCTCAAATTCATACCGGCTTACACGAAGAACACAACGGTGAACCACCACGTTCCAATTCCACATGCCTCAGCATACTTTCTTTAGCCTCAGATTCTTGAAACTAGATCTCAGATTAGCAGCCGTGCATTCCAGCAGAGCTAGCGCTGCTTCTTGGAGGCGGTGGGGAAAATGGCACAAAAGCACATGGACCTCCCCAAGGCATTCACATGGCAGACGCTTTATATCTTCCGACCACAGTGCTGGGAGGAAAGACAGAGATCCAGAGTGTGAAAGTGACAAAATGCAACATAGGAGACATAATATAGGAGCTAAGGACCCCTGGGGTGCAGTATCCCTGGCCTTAGAATGCCCCACAGCGATCCAATGCCAGGCAGGAAAGATTAGGAACTCCCTGGGATCAGATCTATGCTCATGCTGATAGGACTTTTGGTCATAAACTCGTCGAGTTACTCCTCCAACTACTGCTTACTGTTTGGTCCCCAAAAGGAATCCACACCCAGGATCTGGCAAGACCAGCGTCCATGTTGAAGCCGTGCGGATCTCAGTGACGTGGGGTGACAGTGTCAGTTTTCTTTTAACCACTGTTTGAGGAGCCTCTGAACCATTCTTTTGCTTTCCTGCTGCCTCTCTAGCTGGAACTTCTCCTCTGCATCAGGCTGCTAGAGCTCCCCTTCTTGTAGAAGGCTAGGCCCATTGGTGCCCAAGCTGAGGGTCAAGCCACTGAGGCCCTGTACAAGGTTTCCCAAGAGGAAGGATGTGGGGCCCCGTTCCTCTCCGCAGGCATCCCACAAACATTCGGCCTATGGCTCTGGCAGTAACGGCATTCCTATATGAATCTATTCTGATCTCCGTCAGCGAAGAAGTGATTCTGGCTTCCCTTTGAACCTGATAAGGTACCACGAGATCGAGGTGCCTACTTCTCATGTGTTCCAGAAAGGTTTTCTTCTTGTCTGGGAAAGGGATGCTGACCTTTCCCACTGCCTCTCTTGCAGGGTTTTCCCACCTATGTACCTCTGTCGGAGCAGCTCCTTTGGAGGGGCTGGGTAGCTGGTGCCAGGACTGGGGTTCATGTCGCTGAGGCCCAGCATCAGCAGTTCTGAGAAGGATGAGTGGTTGCTGCGACTTCCCGGGAAGTCTCTTCAGACGTCATCGGGGAAGATTCAGAAATCGACATTGAGCTATGTTTCTGGAGTGGATCCATGGAGACATAGTCCACGCTCCAAGCTCCAAGGCAGCCCTTGGGTCCAGACACAAGGTGAAGATGAAGATTCTCAAAGCTCCAGGCAGCAGCCAGGGACATGTGCAGCCGGAAGACCAAGACTGCAAAGAATGGTGATAAAGGAAGAAGGAAAATCCAGGATTATTCATCTTACTTAATTTTTCGGTCCCTGTTTCCTGTCTGTAAAATGGGGATAGTAATGAGCCCTATGTCCTAGGACTATTATTCCTCGTTACATGAGGAAATACGTCTCTAGAGCTCTGAATACTCATGGCGCCCAATGATGCTTTTAGGAATGAGGCCCATTATTGCATCCATATGTCATGGGCCACAGTCAACCATGTTTAATGCCCTGCTGACTTTTTACGAACCATTCTCAAGCCTAACTGTAAGAACAATCAATATGTGACGAACATGTGTTCTCCTCGTAAACATTCCTGTACTTTCAAAAAGGAGACCTTTATTAAATTCCAAGCATGTGCACCATGGTGACACACCCTTTTAAATTTCCACTTTCATCCTCACTGGCTTTGCAGATTGTCAAACGGTTGCTCAAGACTATGAAAATCAAAATTCCGAGGAAGTATAAAGAAAATTTTATTTTACTAAAAATCAGAACAGAAATTAATGAAATTTCTAAACAAAAAAAAAATAGAGAAACTCAATTAGACCAAAAGTGGTTCTTTGGAATGATCAATAGTATGGATAAACCTCAAGTAAATCGAGAGACAGAAAGAGAGAGGCAGAGAGCGGGAGGGAGGGCAGCTGGGAAGCGGACGGAGGAAGAGATGGAGGGAGCGAGGTGGGTGGAACAAGTTACCTGAAACAGGAATGGAAAGGGTGATTTTATTATAGACACAGCAGATATGAAAGGGGCAATATGGCAATACTACATTCAACTCTACATGTACAGATGGATCTTGAGATAATCATGCTAAGCAAAATAAGTCACACAGAAAACGCTGAACCATATGATTTCACTCATATGTGGGATATAAAACTGAAAGCAACAAAGATGACATGAAAGGGGTCAAATATTTTGTGACGGAAGGACGTCCCACTTTGGGTGGTGAACACACAGTGCAATATATATATGCATGACATACCGTTGAATGATACACTTGAAACTTATTTGATTTTATTAATGTCACCCCAGTAATTTTTAAGAAAAAGAGATTAATTAATCAATAAATAACTGAAACGACTTGGAAGAAATGGATTGGTTACTCAATAACCATAAACTACTAACACTCACGCATGTGAAATAGTGTGCATAGTCCAATATCTGTTATAGACATCAAATCAGTAGTTAAAAACCCAAACCTTTGGTGAAAAAAATCCCAGATGGAAAATACCAGAACAAACGATTCATAAGTTTTAAGTCGCGCGTCATTCTGAATAGTTTGATGAACTCTCTCGCCATCCCACAATGCCCCAGTACATGAATCATCCCTTTGTCCAGCGTATCCACTACCCACCTGTTAGTCACTTGGTAGCCGTGTACGTTATAAGATTGACTGTTGAGGTTCTGCGGTGCTTGTGTTCAAGGAAACATTATTTTACTTAATAACGGCCCCAAAGCGCAAGAGCAGTGATGCCGGCAATCCACATATGCCAAACAGAAGCCTTAAAGTGTGTGTATGTATAGGAATACACATAGGACATATACGGTTCGCTGCTATCCATGGTTATGGGTACCCCCTGGGAGTCTCGGAATGTATCCCCTGTGGATACGTGGGATACATTCCCACCGTAACTCAAAGAATATAGTGAAAAAATGGTTAAAGAAATTAAAATGCTACATTAGAAAATACCCATTAAATGCAAAAGAAAGCTGTAATGGGGGACCCAAAGAACAAAAAGACATGAGACACAGGAAAAAAAGAAGTACGATGGCAGATGTAAGTCTACCTTTATCGATAAGAACACTAAATATGAACAGATTAAACAATCCAAAGACAGACATTCACGGATGGTTTTAAAAAGTAAAAGAAGATGCAACTGTATGCCGTCTACGGGAAACACAGTCTAGGGTCAAAAGATACAGATGGACTCACAGTGAAAGTAGGGGAGAAGATACATCATCAAACCAGCAATCACAAGAAAGCTGGAGTGGGTATCCAATCATCAAGCACTCACTTTTAATGTTATACGTGCATTTACCACACGACCCAGCAATTCTACTCGTACAGAATTCTTTCCACGAGAAGTGAAAACATGTCTATACAAAGACCTGTACTCAAACATCCATGTCAACTTTATTCATAATCGCCAAACCTAGAAACAATCCAAGTGATCAACCCCTGGAATATGGATGAAAGGAAAACAAACAGGTACACCCACACAAAGGAGTACTGCACAGTACTAAAAACGAACTACCGATGCACATAACAGCATGGATGCATCTCAAGTATGCTAAATTAAAGAAGCCGGACCCAAAAGGCTACACGTTACATGCTTTCATGTAAAGGGCATTCTGGAAAAGCCACAACTATAGGCACAGAAGTACATCCGTGGTTGCCAGGCTATGGGAGAGGAAGAAGGATTCCGATGGCAAATGGCACAAGGGAACATGATCAATTGATGGAAATTTTCCATATTTTCATTGTGGTGGCGGTTACACGATTGTATACAGTTCTCAAAACTCTACAAACAGCACACTTGAAATGTAAATTTGATCTTAGTACCTCTGACTATTGTTTTCTTTAAAGGAAAAGGATCTGATAAGGCAAGTATTTAAATTTTGATGACTGTATGCCGTTTCGACCATGAGCTAATTAAAATAAAGGTCTTATTTCAGAACCCATCACAGACCTGGCCCTCTTCCGGTATTCCGCATGCCAACAGAAGGCACCACCGTGCTCATTACCAAACGCAGAAACGGTCTTAACCATTTACATCTTCCTTGCCTTCATCTTAAGTCCAAATCCTTGCTGAGTTCCGTCCATCTTCCTTCTCACATATCTGTCTAATGCTGCCACTTTTTCCCCGTGTCCGCAGCGTAGCTCAAAGCGTTACGGCCTTACAAGTTCCACACGCTGCCCCACCGTGCCATGGGAGCCAAGAGACAGGGAAGGCCTAAGAAGTCTTAATGTAGACACTCCTCTCCATAGAATGAGGTCTTTATTAGGGACCCGCAAGTTGCTGTTTGGTTTGTTTTGGGCCTGTGTCATCCATCTGTGGCATTTTCACAACACTCGCAGACACAGCTAACCTTCCATCCCGACCTCTCTGCTTCCCCCACAGCTCCTCTCTACTGTACCGCAGATCTGTCTTCTGCTTTAAATGCGCTGATCCGATTTTCACCTGGCAAGGATATCAAAACAGATTTTTATTCTGAGTCATCAAGATGCCACGACAATGAATCTTCCCAAAAATCTCTTTAAAAATTATAATAGGAGCACTGCGTAATAATGAAGATATGGCACATGAAACAGTGCATAAAATGTTATTTCAAAACCATCTAGAGGTCCGCACTTAGAGAAAATGACCTAACGTGGTGCCTGCCTTCTGGGCATCTTTTCTCTGCCTTTTTCTAAAATTATGAGATGGGAGGGGAGAGGTAATGCCTTTATACTAGTGTATCTGCTGCTTTGTGTGCTTAATTTATACCATCGGCTACTTTCCACAATGATAATCATGATGAGATTGTTGGTACTGACATCGAGAGCAGCAAACACATGTACAGACTTTGTAATGGACCAGAAACCGTTCTTTGTGATGCGTGTATGCTGACTCGTCACCTCCACCTTATTTCATGCACTTAGGACACCTCATGTTCCATCCGTACACATGTCCGATGTAATCTGATGAATACCGCTGCACGTGTTCGCCTGCCTTTTGATCCAGAGAACGCCTGACCCTGAGGTGCGTTCCAGAGTTTAGAGTCAGATCCCACGCCTCTTCCTGTTCCTCTCTGGTGTGGGTACAAATCTGACTCTGCCCTTGCTGGCTAGGTCACTTTGGACAAACGACTTCACCTCTTAAACTCCACCTCAGTTACCTCATCTGTAAAAAGGGATGATAACATTCCCTCACCGTGGTGCTGTGCAGACTCACTGACTTCTGAAATTATACATGAAGAGAGAGAGAGAGAGAGAGGGATAGAGCGCACAGTAGTAAGCCACCAGAAGTGTGGGCTTTTATTCTCATGTCTCTTCACTTCTGCTTTCTCCTTGTACCCATTATCTCTCTCTCCCGCTGGCTCCCCCACATCTCTCTCCCCGCCTCCCACACATTCACTGCCCCCACTTCCACTCCACTCGCTCTTCCCTTTGCCTCTTTTCTCAGACTCGCTATCCAAAACACTGTTTACCATCTCTTCATGATTAAGCTCAGAAAATATTAATACGGCAGCCTTTAAATAATGAACACAAAATTAAGAAAAAGCTACACAATAAAACAAGCAATGTGAGAACGACACAAGAATGAAAAGATCCAATCAAAATTTTACTATTAACAGTTTCATGTCTTTACCAGATTTACGTGTTACTTTGAGGTAGGTGAAATGGACACGATAGAAACGATGGCAGTAAGAGAAACATACGGTGAGGCCTTTGGCCTTTAAATTTCAGTTTTGAAAAGGTTTATTTTTATCATTTATATACTCATTTTCTAGCGTGATCCAGGGACCCCTTACGTTTCCAAGCATTATAGGAACCATATGAACAGGTCACTAGGGTTCTAATTTCCTAGAGAAGTTTCCACTCCGAGTCGCCATTGTGCGCATGAAGTTGAAACTCAGGCACCGCATTCAGGATTCCCAGTAACCCTATAAGTGCAGTGGAATCCTCATTATGCTAATACAAACACATCCTCCCCCACGCCCCCTGAGCTCAGGTCTTGAGTCCCTGAAGAGCTGAACTGATAGTGCAAAGTCCATCCAGTGAGTCGAAGGTCCCCTTGACACCGTCTCTCCGGAACATGGTCCGGGAAATGAGGAAACAGCAACAATATTAACAGCAGTAACCACGGCAGCTAGAATTGATGGGGAAGAATAGCAGGGTGAGAGAGGACAAGTACAGAACTGGCCACATGACAAGAGCAGGGTATACAGACATTCTTTCAAGTGCATACAAAAGATTCACCATGGTAGACCGAATCCGGGGCCATAAAACAAATCTGACCAAATGTAAAAGAGTTGAAATCATATGAAGAATGTTGTCCGACCAAAGAAGAAAAACCACCAACATATAAAAAAATGTTAAGAAGAAAATCTCTGACCACAAGGGAATGAAACCACACACTTCCAAATAATCCATGGGGCAAACGACAATACTCAGGGGAAATACGGAAATACTTTGAAGTGGATGAAACTGAAAATACGACATATCGAAATGTGCAGGATGTAGTGAAAGCAGTACTAGGCGGTAAATGTACAGTCACAAATGTTTGTATCGAAAGGAAATAAAGGACCTAGATCAATAACAAAAGCTTCCTCCTTAGGAACCTAGAAAAAGAATAGCAAAATAAACTCAAAGCAAGCAGCATAGGGGAAATCAAGTTGGCATCAGAAATGAGAAAACGGAATGCAGACGATCAATGAAACCAAAAGCCGGATCTTTGAAAAGGACAACAAAGTTCACAGTATTCTATCTGAAATGACCAATATATATATATGACCTATATATGTGTATGTGTGTGTGTGTGTGTGTGTGTGTGTGGAAAGACGACTTACCAATATCAGAAATAAAATATGTTACAGATTGCATGGAAATGAAAAGGAATCTATGAATAATTCTACACACTGCATTATGGCCACTGTGATAAAATAGAACAACTGCTCGAAAGACACAAACTACCTAAGCTAACCCCCAAATACACAGAGAATCTGAATGGTTGTATATCTAAAACATCGAATCTGTCATCGAAAACCTTTCAGAAAAGAAAGCTCCAGGTCCCAATGATTTCCCTGGAAAAACCCTCAAAGCTGTTACGAAGTTAACAGCAATTCTACACAGTCTCTTCAGAAAATAGAAGAGAGGCAGTACTTCCTGAATCCCTCTATCAGAAGCTTACACTCTGATAAAAAGTCAGACAACAAAAGTATTAGCACATCAAATTCAATAACATGTAAAAACTCACAGTCTGTGACCAAGTGGCATTTATCACAGAAATACAAACCTGGTGAAGCACTGAAAACTCAATCAATCAATCCACCATATCAGCGTACCAAAGAAACAGAACCACATGATCGGGTCAACTGACACAGAAAAGAATTTGACAAAATTCAACATCCATTCATGATAAAAAGATTCAGTTGTAGAAAGGCGTTTTCTTAATCTGATACAGAGCATCTATAAACATGCCCACGCCTTCCCTCCTATTTAGAGGAGAAAGACTAAATGCTTTCTGCTTAAGATCAGGAACGAGCCCAGGATATCAGCTCTTGGCCCTGTCGTGAGACATTGTACTGGAAGTCCTAGTCACTCCAATAAGGCGTGAAAAAGAAATAAATGGCTTACAGATTGAGAAAGAAGCACTAAAACGGCTCCGATTCACGGATGACGCAGTTATCTTCACAGAAAATTCTCATGAAATCTACCTTTAAAATTCCTAGGCCTATTAGGTGCATTCAGCAATGTTGCCACATGCAATTCCAACGCAACATATAGAGCACATTTCAATCCAAGTACCGGCAACGAACAATTACAAAACTAACAAACAAATAAAAAAAGCCACATGCACAAATCTTTTACAACAGAGTCCCAAGAAAACCTCTCAAAACATATGCGGGAACCGTATTCTGAAAACTCCAGAAAGCTGGGGAAAGAAATAAATGAAGACCTAAAGAAACAGAGACACATACTGTGTTCTCGGGCTGACAAATTCCATTAGATGAAGATGTTGATATTCCCCAAATGGATGAACCGATTTTACGCAATTCCAGTCAAAAATCTCAGTAGGAGTTTTTGTAGTAGAGTCTAACTGATTAGAAATTTATGTGGAAAGGCAAAGAAACTAAAAGAGCCAAATTATGTTGAGAAAGAAGAATAAAGTTAAAGGAGTAACACCGATTTTAAGATGTGCTATGCCGCTAGAGCCGAGACATGGAAACAACCTATGTGTGCGTCGAGGGATGGATGGATAGAGAAAATGCATTAGTGCACATACACGCGCACACTCACTCACATTTGTTATTCAGACATAAAAAGGAAATCTCGCCTTTTGAGACTCCATGCTTGGACCTCGAGGGCATTATGCTGACCGTAATATGTCAGACAGGGCAAGGTAAAAACTCTATGTTCTCCCATACCTGGAAACAAAAGAAGCCAGTCAGAGAAACAGAGATTCCAATGGTGGTTGCCAAGGGTTGGAGGAAATGTTGGCCGAAGCATACAAACTTCCAGCTATAAGAGGAAGAAGTTAAGGGGATCTAATGTACAGCATGGTAACTATAATGAGCAACACTGTACTGCGTACTGAGAGTTGTTAAGAGAGTATGTCTTGGACGTTATCCTCACACACGCAAAATGGTAATTATGTGAGGGGATGGAGATGTTCCCTAACATTATTGTGGTAGTCACTTCACAGTACATACATGTATCAAAACATCAGGCTGTATACCTTAAACATAACTATGTTACATGTTAGGAATATCTCAAAACTGAAAACAATAAAATGAAACCATCAAGTGGGAGCCCCTTCAAGCTATCTTCTGTGTCCTTCTGACAACTCCCCATCATTTTTGAACTGAGTCTTATTATTCACACCACAAATTGAGCCAGATTCTTGTATCCTTGCCCTCCCCGAGTCCTGGAATGAATCATTTAGTGGAGAGTGGTATTTAAAATACAGGATCCGGGGGCTAGGTGTGCTTATTGCTACTGGGATGTTGTTGTAACCAAAACTGCTCGAATACGACATGCACGCATTCCAACACACGCACGTGTAAACATGTACATCTACATCTTTACACATGTACGTAGACTGAAAACCATGAGTTCACACGGAGGCCTCCAGTTCCAGTATAACAGCTCAGAGTTTGTAACAGTTTTCCTCGTTTTTGATTTGAAACTCTCCTTTCTCAAAGTGACAGTCGTGTCTCCCATTATCCTTATGCATTACTGAACTGATGAGTCCCAATGCATGTAAGCCATTCCTTTCTCACACAGAGGCCCTCCTCCTGTGCTGTGCTGAAGCATCCCCCATGACCTCCACAACTTACTCAGCATTGAATCCCTGAGCCAGTTAGCCCTCCCCCTCCATCCACCCCCAGGCACATCCTCCTCAATGCTTTGGGCCCTGTCACCCACTGCAACCTGTCCCTATATAAGGATGTCCTCCTCACTGCTTCTGGGCTCTGACTCCCGAAGCTGGGATGCCCCTAGAAGCATAAGCTTGCCTTGCTCTGCCGCACCTGATACCATAGCTTTACGACAGAACTGCTCTGGGGCAAAAGAGAAAGGAAGTGAAATACAGGCCAGGAAGAAGTAAAGGTGAATATATCTAATACAATCACTTAATTAAGGCGAATCAGGACAAATCCAGGCAACATTATGAAGCCCGTGTGTTTTTTCTCACCGTTCTCCAGCTTCCCCCTCCTACCTCCCTCCTCAGCTCCAACTGCTCTCTCATTCCTAACATCCTGCCCTCCATCGAGAGTAGGAACGTTATCATGAAAAGGAATCCACAGACACTGCTGGTGGGACTGCAATTGATACAGGCACTATGGAAAACAGTATGGACGTTCCTCAAAAAACTAAGAATTGATCTACCATACGATCCAGCAATCCCTCTACTGGGTATTTACCCCCAAAGACTTGAAAGCTCATATCCGAAAAGATATTTGTACACTGATGATCACAGCAGCATTATTCACAGTAGCCAGGACATGGAAACAACTAAAGTGTCCTACGATAGATGATTCGATAAGGAATCTGTGGTACATATATACAATGGAATATTACTCAGCCATAGGAAGAGATGAAATACTGCCATTTGCAACATGGATGGACCTCGAGATAATCATGCTTAGCGAAATAAGCCAGACGCAAAAAGTTGATAATCACATGATATCACTTATATGTGGGATACAAACCTCAAAGCAACAAATGAGCAGGACAGACAAACAGAGACTCATGGACATGGACTATAGACTAGTGGGTAACAGAGGGGAGGGGGAGGGGGGAGGTAGACAGGGTCAAAAATTAGGTGACAGACAGAAACGTAACTATGGGAGGTGAACACAGTGTAAATATATATATATATATACATATATATATGTATATATATATATATAAACACATATATATATATATGTATGTATGTAGGTATATATGCCTTACTGTTAAAGTGTACAGATGAAACTTATTGGATTTTATTAACCGATGTCCCATAAAAAAATTTAAAAATGAAAGAAAAAGAAATGTTTACGTGGGCATGACTGCCGTATAATCATTTATATCGGCTTGTTAACTGACCTTCGGCGTGGATGGTGTCCTCTATGCAGCTCTGACACTGGAGCTCTCTGTTTCTCATGACAGAGTCCAAGATTGCACCCTCTTTTACCAATGTCAACTGTAAGTGGGAGAGCCGGCTCAGACCACTTCGCAGAACCTTAGGTCCTTCGTCTGGAAAATGAGGGTGACCTCCCCTCCCTCACAAGTGGGAGCAGAAATAGAGATGGCAACACCAGACACCTTTCATGAGCGCTATGTGCCAACCCCAGTGATGAGGGCTTTACCAGCATCCCAGGGCTCCTTGATATCCAGGAACACACCAGGTGGATGTTCCCCTCAGCACTCTCGCACTTGTCGTTCCTTCTGCCCGGCATGCTCTTCCCTCAGGTAATCTACCACTTGCTCCCTCATTTCCTCACTTGTCAGCTTTTCAGGAACACCTTCATTACCTTGAATATGTTAGTAACATCCTCCCCTCATACTCTTTCCCCTAGCCTGCCCTTATCTTTCTCCATAGCACTTGCCACTCACAGATACGTTCTATGTGTACTGACCAGCTCCATGGAATCAGAGACTCTGCCAGTGTTGTTCTCTGTTGTACTGCCCAACTCCTAGAAGAGTGCTCAGGGACACAGCAGGTGCTCAGAAATTTCTTGTGGAAGAGGACTGGGACCCAAGCCCTTTACACACATTTATAAGATATATGGTACCCTCCAATATGGGCACTGGCATCATTTTATTCATTCTGATGCATATCGAGGCTCCAAGAGACAACTGACTTGCCCAAGGACACACAACCAGGACCTGGGGCTCCACGTTTTAGAATCTTATCTGCCGGGATCGAAAACCCTCAGTTCCTGGACAGAGTCCTCACAACCAAAACGGTAAGAGATTTTGCCAGAGACACAGACCCCAAACAAATCAGATACCCAGGGACACCAAAAACAGCTCACTGAACACAACCTAAAACAGATTCCAAAAATCTCCGCAGAGAGAGCTCACAACTTGAGTCACAGACCCCGAATCAGAGCAGAGATCCTGCACACTGCGACAACCTCCCTCACACAAGTGGACCAAAGTCCTCTCTCGGGAGATAAATGAAAACTGCTGATACCTCACATCCTAGAGACAGACCCCGGAAGCATGCAGACACCTCCCAACGGAGTACCCAGAACCCCAAAACAGAAAGACAGAAGTTCAAATAACTCAGAAACCCCGCATTACCTTAAGATAAAGTCCCCATACAAATCAGAGGACCGACAACCTGGATACAAAACCCCAACCAGCTCGGATACTTTCTACATTAAGATTAAGCCTCCTTCCCCCCACCCCACCCCCAACCCCCACACCCAAGAAACTCGGAGACTATCCAACCCCCACACCCAAGAAACTCGGAGACTATCCAGGACCCGAAATCACAAACTGCTGGGATTTCATAGCCTGGGGTGCGGACCTGGACACGGAGATCTCACACACAGGGACACAATCCCCAAAGCTCACACAAACCGTAAGAGACCTTACACCAGGTGCACAAAATCCACTCAGACAAAATATCCCACTCACTCTCAAGTCCCCAAAAGACTCAGAGACATCAAAGGTACCCAAACAGCAGCTGTGATGCCAGCCCTCGCGATACACATCCCGAAGAGGCCGGACGCCTTACTTCTTAGGCAGGGACACCAAACCAGCTCAAACCCAACCCCCAGCCCCGCCGCCCTCTGCACCTTAACTGCGCGCATCGGTCGGATGGACGGTGCCCTGCCCAACGCGCCTCGCTAGGCTGGGGACTGAGTTCGGGCTGAAGCAGACAGCGCCCTCACCCGCGAATCCAGCGTCGGACTCTGGCTACCAGGCAGCGATTGCGCTGAACCTCGCCACCCACTGGGGCGGCATCCTCAGCCCTGACCCGACAGTCAGTCGGTGGGTAATCCAACCCGTAGAAAAATTTTACGCTCTCAAAACATGCGCGCGCGCACACGGACACGCACGGACGCACGAACACAGCCTCGCCCTCAGCTCCAGCTCACAATCGTCGCGCCGTCCCACACAGATGGCCAATGGGCCTGGGCCGGGGAAGAGCGAGGCCACCACTTGGGGTCCAGTCGGAGGCACTCTGCACCCAGGAAGCGCTTAATCCCTCATTCTCGCCGTGGCCGTCCCAACTGGGTGAGACCATGTAGATACGGAGGGGTGGAGTGATGTTCATCTCTCTAAGTAAGTGAACATCAGGGCCGCAGCCCCAGACCCGGTGTCCACTCGGGCTCCAATGCGACAGGAGAATTGAGAGCTCCGAGTACGGATGGATACGGGGGAATTGTATGCATACCCTCAGTGTCGTGACAAACGCAGTGGATTATTTTCAAATGGATTCCCCCCTCCAGTGGTACTTCCCGGAGCGGACGGTCCTACTCTGAGCGCCTCAGTGGTACTTCAGGTCCGCGTTGTTGCTTCTCGCGCGCCCCTTGGTGGTGCGAACCTGGAACAGCTTGTCCTCAGAGAGAGCGGTGGACCATTCTAGGCCGGTCCTCAAAAGATGGGAGGGCAAAGTCAGCATGAAAATCCCAAGTTCACTGCAGTCTTGGATTCTTAAAAATGTCTCCTAAACTGAAATTTACCTCCCTGCGGTGGCCACTATGATAACAGGGAGTGTTGCAAGCGTTTTCTATGGGCTGAGCGTTGTGCTGGCTTGTGTCTTCCTGGGTAATGCAGAATAGGTCTAGTGGGAACAAACAGCCACACTCTGCCAAAGGGCAGGAGGGCTAGAGCTTCGGACTGGGGTCAGAAGGACTGGTGTGGGGCAGGTCTCAGTCTTTGACCATCAGTAGTAGGTGAGAGAGACAGCAGGATCTTTGGTTATGTTAGGGAAGGGGCCATCCCCCAGGGGCCTCAAGGACACTGAGTAGGTGAGATGAAGACCATAGGCTTTGTCACAATCCTGTCACCCCTGAACATGTTCCCTAGCAGAATCCTCGACCTGACAAGCTGTGCCTTTCGCCACAACCTTGCATTCATTTATTCATTCTTTCATTCTTTTGTTTCCCAGAGAAGAGTTCCAGGCTTCATAAAGAGTAGAAACATTTATTTGAGCAAAAAGATCGGCCACCTGCGAGACTGCAGATCCAGGTAGCACCCACACTGTACTCCAGAGAGAACAAAGAAAGGCTGGGTATATAAGGGCAATAAGCACAAAGTGTAATTCTTTCATGGAAATGAAGAATTGCTGGCTAGGTGAGCAGGGATGCGTTAGTTCTAACGTGCAAACGAGGGAGGCAGAAACCACAGGAAGGAGGTAAATTTAATACGTGTCCATACAGCAGTTGTTGTTCCCGATTATCCATGACTCAGGCTTGAGCTGCGTTTAGCATCATTGTAACAACTCAATAGCAGCTCTGAGAACAGAGGCACAGGATGTGCAAAGGCCCCACTTACCTAACAGCCTCTGACTCCATTTTTAAGTAACTCACTCAAGCAGTGGTTGTTGCAAGTTATTTTCTTCCATTATTGCGTTCGGTTCGCCAGACTATGTGTCGGCCTCTATAAAGGGAGTTGGGAATACAACCGTGTGGGAAGATTAAAAAAAATTGCCCTCATGGAGCTTATATTCTATTGAGATCATACAGCACAAAAAATGTAAGTAATTTGTAAGTGTTAGAAATTGCTGTGATTAAATTAAATTGGAATAATGAAATAACGTGAGGAGCATTTCTAGAAACAGTGGTAGAAGAAAGTCTAAGATGGTGACATTTGAGCTGAAACCTAGAAGACATGAACATCTGGGAGAAAGTCACCCCAGACAGAGGAAGAGCCAGTGGAAAAGTGCCAGAGGAACTCAGGCTAGCACGTATGAGGAGCAGTGTGGCGGGTGGCGTGTCTGGCAACGCATGATCACGAGAGAGGTACGATGTGAGGTGGTCAGAGAAGAAGTGGGGAGCAAGACATGTAGGGCCTTCCGACCATTTGGGCTGGGGTGGGGGCTTTGACTTACTCCGAGTGAGCCATCAGAGGGCTTTTAGCAGAGAAGACCCTTTAGGAGGCCAGAGCCCAGGTCGCAAAATGTAAGCGGAGTTGTTCGCATTTTGCCCCAAGGAAGAACCCCTTGCCCAGACCATTTCAACAGAGCATGGCTTCCCTGGACAATCCTGTGCACTCAGGGGGAACTCCCACAACTGCTTCCCACACAGATACACATAAAAGGATGATACCCTCAGGAGAGGTGAGGCAAGGGCCCTCAAGGCAGGAGTGAGGTCATACCGAGGCCAGTGTGTGAGAGGGACCAAGTAACAGGCACAGAGAAGACAGAGAGAGAGGGCATTAGAGAGTCAGGCACAGAGCGACTATTTCTGGCAGGACAGTGTCCCCACTCGATTGGCTCCTAACTCTGGGACCCCAGCCCTGCTACTGGATGATGTGCCTGACGCTTCACGGGACAGGACGCCCCTCCCTGGGGAGGGCGTCTAGGAGATGACTAGGCTGCCCGGGGCCTGGACCTCAGCTACGCTGTCTTGACACTCAGCAGGCTCCTCTGCTCATTTGGACAAGGGCATGTTCCGGTTAAAAGGAAGATCGTGCTGTACACAGGGTCCCACATACTTCCTCAGGTCCTTGACTGCCCTCTTGCTGATCTCAGTGCCAAAACAATGCTTTAAAGGGGGAACAGGAGGCAGGGTTCTCTACATTTGCAGTGGCGCCTTGTGCAAACTCATGAATCTGAAGTATTTCCCCACCTGCATGAAGGTTCACTTCTCGATCTTTCACCACCTACTCCACAGGTGGTGTGAGGATTGCATCCTATACATCAAGTCCCAAGCATGTCCTGTGAGCGAGAGACATACATCTTGGCAGTGAGTCAGTTGCAGGGTCCTGGGGGCCTTAGGTAAAGCTCGCCCCTCCCCCTTCCTTGTGACGCCGCCCCCCCTCCACTACCTGCCCTGGGCTGTGCTAAGCCTTCCCCTGCCTCCTCAAAGGGGTCAAGATGTTTCCAGTACTTTCTTCCTCAGGACCTGAGGTCTTCCATTCTCACTGAGCCCCATGAGTTTCATCTGCAAATTGTGACCTCTTCTTAGGGATTTAGGAGGATTTTCTGAGTTAATATGTGGACATAAGATTGTTATCGTGCCGCATTCACAGGTGGGGTTGATTTCATCACATACTGTTCTTATCAGTATTCTTAGCATGGACTCCTTCAAGCTGCCCAGGACTGAGTACTTGTCCTCCCTGAGGACGGGGATCCTAAGATTTCATCTCTGAGGCTCAGGGCAGGGATGGGAGAAATCCCAGGAGAGGAGAAACCACACACATGGTGAGAGCACTGAGCGAGGAAGATCCAACCTGCCTGCCTCCCTCTCAGGAACGTCCTGGAATACGTGAACAGCTCAGAGACCCAAACCTCTGGACCAAAAGGGCTCCTCCATATAGTTGAGAGACCGCCTGCCCTGGGACAGAAATCCACAAAAGTTTCCGAGTCCTTTCCCGTAGACGTCAACCGCAAACACCAAACACAGCTGAGGACTAGGACCCAGACCAGCTCAGATAATTCCTACATATAGGTCACAGTTGCCCTTCACTCAGAGGCCTCACACACCTCCCTGACTAACGGCTATGAATCTTCAGCTCTCGGCTGATGGGTGGGCAGTGACAGAGTGTTTCTGTTGCGTCCACCCTGTGTGAGAAAGGCGTGGGGTATAGCAGTCTCCTCAGTCGGCAGTAAACGCCATGTCCGTGTGAGGAAGGAATGTTCAGTCCAAAGATGGAGGGACTTCTGAGTTCAAGGGTTCCTTACAGTGACCTCTCATGTTGGGGTCCTGGGAATGGCCATTTTATGAACGAGCATGCACATCTCTGTCGATTTTGGCATCCTGCCCCACAGGCACTTTGGTTAAACACCAGATCCACAGGATTTGGGCCGTGGAACCTGTCATCTCTGCCATCTCTCATCACACACTGTCTGGTCCTGGATTGTGAAGAGCCGAAACATCTGTGCCTATGGCAACACCCATTAAAACCCTCTGAACATCCCCATCCTTTCTGCAAACTCCCTCTCCTGCTGGAAGCTGCCAAACCTGTCTCTCTCCAAATATATCCACTTTCCTCTATGGGCACCAGGCCACCCCTTCCTCCCGAGGGCCCCATGAGACCCCTCCTCCAGCCCTATTCATGACACCGAAGTTACACCCATTTGCTTCCTCTCTCCCAGCACCCAGCCGGGCCTCAGAGGATCTCCTCAGATCCCTCCCTGCTCCCTGCAGGCTCAGAATATTGTGCAGGACAGACCTCGACCCTGCCACACCGCGGGGTTCTGTCATAATGTCCTTGCTCGGGAAGAACTGAAAATTTCCAGCATCTAGGTGTGACTCCAAACCCAAACTGTAGAGTCCAGGGTGGTTCCCCCAGCGCTGGGGGAAAGGTGGATCTGAGAGGTGGATCAGAGGTCGGACTACCGTCAGGAGAAGGAAAGACACAGTGCAGGGCTGTGTCTGTGAGCACAGGGAATGGACCCCTTGAGTAACAGGGGAGCTCAAACAGGAGGACTGCCCCAGCTGCCTCTTTCATGGGCTTTGTCATCTGGCCGGGTTGTGCCCTCCCCTAGCTGGACCCCCTGAGCCAGATACCTGCCTTTGCTGGGGCTAGGGGTCCTCTTCGATGACAGGATCTCCTTCCAGGAGCACCTTAAAGAATAAGTGAGATGGCATCTCAAAAGTGTCTAGGACACTGCTGATCGGATCAAGGAGTCCCTAAAACTCAGAGCCCCGTGCACCGAGCGCCAGATGGCTATGAGCTCGTGATAGCACTAAGCCCGCCTGTGACTGATAAGGGTCCTCAGCCGTGTAATGGGACAAGAGACCACATTGTGCAGACTGGAATCCCCGATCCCCCAGTTCTCAGTGATGAGCCCCACCCACCGAATATAGCACCTCCTGGTGTGTGCATAGGGTCCTGGGTCTGGGAATGCCTCCCTGGCTCCTTCAAGAGCGACAGATGTGTTCCAGTGGGGCCTGGACTCCTCCTCCTCCTCTTCCTCTTCCTCTTCCCACACGTAATCCATTATCCCTTCCTGAGCTCCGAGTTTGTTCAAAACTTAGGTGATGGGCATAGCCGAAATGGGACCAAAGCATTCCTGGGGAAGTCTGAGAAAGGGTGTCGCCCAGGCCCGGACTGGGGGCTGTGGCACTAGGACTGTGTCATCCCTACTTCTGTCAAAGGCTGGGGCTCATCGGATTTAATTCTGTATACACTCTGGTCCTCATTATATGTGACGATTACATCAGGTCATAAAGGTACGCAACCTACCTCAGGGAAGTGGTCAACAGATTGACATTATGCACCACATGATGTGAGTTTTTCTTCTTCCTGTTATTATTAAAGAACTCGAGAAAGGGAATTATTGTCATAAGTACACAACTCAGGGATTTGTCACCCCACACACGACCAGGTAGCACAGATCAAATCATCCAGGTATGTTAACGTAGCCATGACTTTTAACTACTCTGTCCTACTAAGAGATGAACTTCAGCAGAGAAATGGGAGTGGGTTGCTTTCAGATTGACAGCATCACGGCGAGTATCTTGCAGTGGAGATGGGCAGCTCACAAAGGCTTCAGCGGTGGTGTCCTGGAGCTTCCCCTTCTGTCGCTGTCCTGTAAGTAAGGTCCGATACTAAAAAGGGGGATACAATCCAGAAAGAGCTGAATGCGGGAAAGCCTAGTCTACAATCCTCCTGCCTTGCAAAGACTTCCGTTCCAGAAAGTAGAATAAGAAGTTTTTAAATACGCAACCTAGCTCAGGGAAGTGGTCAACAGATTGACAGTATGCACCCCATGACGTGAGTTTTTCTTCTTCCTGTTATTATTAAAGAACTCGAGAAAGGGAATTATTGTCATAAGTACACAACTCAGGGATTTGTCACCCCACACACGTGACCAAGTTTCTCCTCTGACCCCAGCCCCAGACGATGAGGTTTGTTTCAGTGTATGAACTTAACTATATCATTCATCATTTTAACAGATGAATGGAGGAACAACGCCGTGTGATCATCTGAATAAATGCACAAGGTTTTGAAGTAAAACATACATTCAAGACATATATTCTTCAGGAGCTATGATTGGAAAGGGACTTTCCATTACTTCACAGTAAACTTGGTGAAATGTTAACAATTTTCAATTTCCTATCAGAAGTAAGACAAGGATGGTCACCTCTTACCAGTTTTCTTAACACTGTACTGGAAGCTCTGTCCAGTGTTGAAAACTTGGAAAACGAAAGAGGGCATAAAGATTGCAAAAACAAAACAAAACAAAACTGCTAGTAGTAAAAAGTGATAGGATTGTCCATGTTGAAAATCAGAAAAGGATCTAGACACCAATCTCCTTCTGGAATTAATAAGCAGATTTAGCAAGACTCCTGGAGAGGATATCAATGTACAAACACATCTGGATATACCAGTTTGATCAGAAGAGACAATGTCAGAAAATGAGATGCTTTTCAATAGGATCGAACACTTGGGCATAAATTTAACAAGGAGTGGAATGACACTTTGAAGAAAGCCATAAAACTTCATTGAGAGAGTGTTAACAAACATCCCACAGAACAATTTGGCGGTTTCAACTCTTCTTCCTTTACTCTCCTGGAAGACAAAAATAGGTGGTAAAACGATTTTATGTCGATTCCATTAAACGTATACAAAAAACATGACCGTTTTCTTCCAGGGATGTATTTTGCCAGCATTTTTAAAAACACACCTCTCTTTCTGTTGATACAAGAAAACAAAAAGACTATTCCCATTCAGAACTCATGAGATGGAGTGAACCTGTTAAGTGGAAGCTTTAAATTGAAGCAAAATTCGTGAACGCTTTTACTAATTGCTAAGTAACATGCAAAACACCTAAAAAAAAAAAACAAATAGAATTGACTCTTCGATTTAATTTAAACTCTTTGACTTGAAATAATCTTCTGAATAGAAGATAGCTAAGAGAGAAAAGTGGCATTTGGTACTGCTTACGTGAAGTAAATATAAAGGTCAGTGATACATGTTTTTTCTCTATGGTGCAGAAATGCAAAAATGATCCTCTTGGCTAGTTTAGTACTTATGTGGTTGTCAAAGTAGGGTAACCATGTGTCCCTAACTTCACCTGTGGTCCCAGTGTAATTACAATTAATGCCTTTCACACATTCAAAAGTGTTTCAGTTTGTATAGAAAATGATACTGTCACAGTAGTTTTAAAACTTCAGCATCGTTTTTGACATCAAGATGTGAAGCACATATGTGATATGCCTTACAGTATGGAAAGAGAAAGAAGAAGAAATGAATGAAGAGAGGGAGGGAGAAGGGAAGAGAGAACAAGTGAAGAGAATGAAACTCAGAAAATTCAAACATCTGTTTTCTAAAATGCTTTTGAAAATTTTATTGAGCAATAACTAATAAATATAATTGTCTATACTTAAAGCATAAAATACGGTGATTTCGTGGCTGTAGAATGAGGAATGATTGCCAAGACAAAGATAAAGAATTAACAGTTCAATCAGAGTTCAATCAGCACAGAGTTATGATGGGAATGCTTAAGGTCTACTTTCATCAACTTTCAAGTACACATTACCAGGACATTAACTAACATAAGAGCTTTAGAGAGACAACTCTGAAAAATTATCGAACTTTTCCTATTTTATCTGTGATGTTTCCATATTCTGATCCTGCTAGGATTTATTAAATAATATATGCTTTCCTAGTATAGCAACCATTTCATCCATACTTTGAAACTACTACTTTCAAATTCAAGAATGTATTCACATTCAGTCATATAAATTATGAGGTTAGTGTCTTACTCCAATTCCGTACTGTGTATACTTCTTCTTCCACATTCTCCAGCATATGTAAGTAATGAATACACTCCCCCAAAAAAATTGTTTTCAGTGTCTTTGTGTCCGATACCTAATTTCTTTGCAAATACTTTTCAAAAGGGCCATCTTTCAGATTTCTTAGTTGAATTGTGTTTCCATTTCCTAAGGGTCTCTGCTTTTATTATGTACCACGTATCATATGCTCTTGGTATATTCTGTTGTTCTTTTTTCTTAACTTTAATATCTGATGCTCATGCATTTTATTACCTCTCTTATAAAATATCATTTAAAAGATTATCATATTCCTATGAAAACATTTTAGCCATGTTTAATAGGCTCCTGGAAGAAGTCAGAAAGTTCTCTTAATGTAAGTAGTCTAATGGTTTCAGCTTTGTAGATTACAAAGGTATAGAAGACTAATGCAAGGTCATTTCTCCCCTAAGCATAAAGTGCTGCTTTGAAATTCAGAAGCTCTTGTAATGACCGGTCAACCCTCACTCTCGGTCTTTGGCAGTGTCGGTTCCAGGATTTCAGATCTTGGATCAGGCCCTTAGAAAAACGTTATCAACTTGAGTGGCAAACCGACTTAAGGGGATTACTCAGGAATGAGTAAGGTTATAGTCTTTGACCTTCAAACCTTATCAATTGATGTTTCAACTAGTAACAGATACTAACTGCATTTGATATGACTGGAACTGATTCTGCCATAGTGTCCATATGAGTATTAGGAACAGTAACTCGCTAAGACTGCCCGGGGTGACAGGGAGCATGATTAGTGGAAGTATGTTACTCACAGCCACCTTGAGCATCTGTGACTGCCTGAACACTCTCTCTACTTGATCAGACACAGAAAAGAGAAAGTAGACTATTTTGGACATCTCACGATTCACTCGGTTCAGGTTTCAATGGGGAAAGGACCGAAATGTAGTTATTTTCTAAAGCCACAGGAAGTCAGATTTTGACAAAACCTAAGAACAGATATCCCATTCCGTATATAGTAAAGAAACACCAAGTGGACTGCTGACTCATTACTTTAGTAGCAATGAAAATCTCAATTCAGATGGTGAAATTTGACAGAAGAAAATATTTCATGATGAAAAAAAAGTCATGAAATACAGAATATCTTTGTGTGCACTGTATTCTATCCGAGAGAACCAAAGTAGAAAATCCAACATGGAAATATTTTTTAATATCTGTGATTTGATTTCAGTACTTATAACATTAAAGTTAAGTTTAAAAGTTAAAGGGTTCTCCCAGGAGATCACATAAAGAACATTAAAGCTGGAACTAGCATGTCCTTCACTGCCTCAGCATAGTCACACACATCAATAATTTTTTCAAGTGCATTTTTTGTTTAAGGTAGGAATTATTTAAAATTTGAAAATTACTTGCTCTTGGTTAAAGCACGTATACTCAAAAGAAAGGAAGCTTTTGCATACCTTATACTTCAATGAGATTTTGACCCAACCTGTTTCTCACACGCATAGACGAGTCAGCCAGCCAGTCAGACATTTCAGCTCCGAACTACCATTCCAAAATCTTTAAATGTGTGTTCTATTAAAGTTACAGTATGTTCTCTCTATATCGTTCAGGATAGTCTTGAGGGAAACAGAAACCCCGGAAATTGTATTCTTATGCGTGACATACCAGCTTCTGCCATATAAATGGATTCTGCCTTTGGTAAGATAGCCTCCTTGACATCCAGTCCATGTCTGCTCTCATCCCCAATATTCAGCTGAGCCAGGTCCTGGAGATCAGATTCCGTATCAGGCCCTGGTAATAAACATTATCAATTGGAACGGAAAACATCCTGAAGTTGATTACTCAGAAATTATTCATGTTGTTCTCTTTCAACCTCAAATGTTATCTATAGATTTTTGAAGGCAGAAACTTATACTATGCCACTTTTGATATGGTTAGAGGAGATAACCTCATAGTGTCCATATTTTCATTAGGTACTCTAACGCATTAACACTGACACTGGGGACCATGAGTGTGCTAAGCTGGGGTATCTAACTCACACCCGCCATGATATCAGTGACGGCCTGCTTCCTCTCAATTCCATCAGACCTAGAAACTGGGAACTAGACAATCCTTGCCATTTTATAATTCATGAATTTGTGCCTCTATTCGGAAAAAGATTTAAAAATCAGTTGTTTTCTCAGAGCCAGAAGAATCCAGAATTTGGCAGGATCTAAGAACAACTATCCAGGTCCCTATACAAGAAAAGGAACCTCTAGTGGAGAGTTTACTCATTTGCTTAAGTTGAAACCCAACCTTAAAATTTGACTCAAGGTGGTATCTTATAAGGGATAAGTCCTGGAAAACGAAATATCTATGTATTCTATGTATTACAGACAACTGAACATGAGAACACAAAAGTCAGCCTTGAAAATGATTTTTGTATATCTGATTTGATACACTATTCATATAAGAATAATCACCACTTTAGAATGTAAGGGGATCTCCCAGAATCACAGAAATTATGTTAAAGCCTACTCTTGATCCTACATCAGTGCCTCACCTTATTTTATACACTGATTATTATTTCAAATACTTGAAGTATTCTTGAAAGCAGGAATGATGAAAAAGGCCAAAAATTATTAGCTGCTGATTCAAGTAGAAATACTTCAATATAAGAAAATGTTCTCCTAAAAAGGCCAAAAATTATTAGCTGCTGATTCAAGTAGAAATACTTCAATATAAGAAAATGTTCTCCTACTTTATAATTCAGTAAGGCTTTAACATAATTTGTTTCTCTGATAAACTATAAGTTAGGCATTCAGTCTTTGGGTTTTGGACTACCTTTCAAAGAATCTTTATATGTGATCTCTTATTTAAAAAGAAGTAATGCTATCGCTACATTATTAATGATGTAATGGTAAAAGACGGAAAAAAATGTACGTTGCACTCTTATTAGACGACATACCTACTTCTGCCACTTCAATGGGCTTTCGAATTGGTAAAATCTCACCCTGGATATCAGGACCCTTTCTGCCTTCCCCTTCAGTCTTTGGTAGAGCCAGTTCCTGGAGATCAGCTTCCACGTCAGGCCCTTAATAAAAAGGTTATCAATGTGAGTGGCAAACCATCATAAGTGGGTTACTCAGTAATTAATAAGGTTTCAGTCTTTCACCTTCAAACATTGTCAGTTAATGTTTCAAGGCAGAAACGATTACTATGCCGCATTCTATATAGCTGGAGGTGATTCTGCCATAATGTCTACATGTGTATTAGCAACAGTAACTCCCTAAGAGTGCCACGGGTGACAGGGAGCACGCTTATTGTAGGTATGTTACTCACAGCCGCCTGAGCATCGGTGACTGCATGCACATTCTCAACTTAATTAGACACAGAAAAGAGAAACTAGACTATTTCTGGCCATTTCCTGACTCACTCAGTTCACGTTTCAATGGGGAAACGACCAAGTGTAATTATTTTCTAAAGCCAGAAGTCAGATTTTGACAAAAGTTAAGAACAGATATCCATGTATAAAAAGAAACACCAAGTGGAGTCCTGACTCGTTATTTTAGTAGCAATAAAATTTCAAATCAGATGGTGAAATCTGACGGAATATTTTACCTTAGTAGCAATGAAAATCTCAATTCAGATGGTGAAATTTGACAGAAGAAAACATTTCATGATGAAAAAAAGTCACGATAAACGTCATGAAAAACAGAATATCTTTGTACACTCTGTATTCTGTCCAAGAGAACCAGAAGTGGAAAATACCTGTACTGAAATATTTTTTTTAAATCTCTGATGTGATTTCACTATTTACAAGAGTAAAGATAAGTTTAGAAGTTAAGGGATTCTCCCAGCAGATCACTTAAAGAATATTCAAGCTGGTACTAACACCTACTTCAGTGCCTCAGCTAGTCACACACACCGATAATTATTTCAAGTGCTTACTGTATTGTTTATAGTAGGAATTATTTAAAATTTGAAAATTACTTCCTCTTGGTTAAAGTCCATATACTCATAAGTAAAGAAACTTTTGCATACTTTATAATTCAATGAGGCTTTGACCCAACCTGTTTCTCCACACATAGACTACAAGTCAGCCATTTAAGCTCTCAACTTCCATTCCAAAATCTTTAAATGTGTGTTCTATTAAAGTTACAGTATGTTATCTCTATATCGTTCAGGATAGACTTGGGGAAAACAGTAACGCCATAAATTGTATTCTTATGTGTGACATACCAGCTTCTGCTTTTGGTAAGTCAGCGTTCTTGACATCCGGTCTCTGTCTGCCCTTATCCACAATGTTTATCTGAGCCAGGTCCTGGAGATCTGCTTCTGTGCCAGGCCCTTAAAAAAATGGCGATCACGAACTGGACCCCTACATATGGTGTCTACAAAACACTCACTTCAGATGAAAAGACAGACACTGACTAAAAGGAAGGGGATGGAAAATGGTATTGCCTTGATAGACCTAGAAGTTACTGCGCTGAATGAAATAAGTCAGATAGAGAAAGAGAAATATCACATGATTTCATGTACATGTGGAATATAAAGAACAAAATAAACCACAATAACGACAATGGAAATAAACTCAAAGATACAGAGAATATTTTGAGGACTACTGGACGGAAGGGGAAGGCAAATAAGGGCAAAGGGATTAAGAAGAACAAGTAGATAGTTACAAAATTGACATGGAAATATAAAGTGTAGCATAAGGAAAATGGTTAACAGTGTTGTAATAAATATGTAAAGGGGAAGAGGGGTTCTACATTTAGTAGGGTGATCACTTTGTGAATTATATAGATCGCTAGTCACTATGCTGTACAACAGAAACCAATATATTATTGTATGCCAAATATAACTGAAATAAAAACTCATTGAATTGTACAACATAAATACGAGTAACTAATTGTCTATTATACTTCTATAAATCTGGAAAAAAATAATGTCATCATTTTTATTATTCTTGGACTAACTGCAGTGTTTGTGTTTCAGCTGGCTGGGACCGAAGATTAGAGAGGTGTGTCAGGTGGAAGCATGTCAGATCGTTTCCTTGAGAATGCACATGAGTAAAGTTTTTGACAGAGATAACTGAACCCAAATATGATATAATAAAATGATGCTTTTGGAAAAAAAACAAAAGTGGATTATTTTGAGCTGTAGAGAGGGGATATATATAAGAAAAACATAAACTTCATTCCGTTGTTATACAGTATAAAAGCCTGTAGTCTAGTGTGATAAAAAGTGTAACTCAAAGCCGAACTTCACATCTTTGTTTTCCTGTAGTGTGAAAACATATATCAAATGATGATGTTAATGTAAAGAACACTCCTACAGTTCCTGTATATCACTATAGTCTAAAGAGTAGAGCATCAGCTCTATCGAAGGAACCTGAGGTCTACACCATAGATAGTCTTGTAATTATAAATAAAATTTAATTTACTGAAGGATTTACTGAGAGCATCCGTTGCCCTATAACAAAGCTGACAGTGGTAGCATCAATCCCTTACTACAATAACACGAAAATTATTATATGCGAATTACTATTTCCACTTAGGTGTAAAGGCCCTACTTGTAACTTTCCATAAACGAGGCCAATTCAGAAGAAAGTGGTAAGAATAATAGCAAATTAGTAGTGATAAACAGCAAAATGTCTGTCTTTCAGTGAGAATAAAGGAAGGAGGGTGGAAAGAAATGAGTAAACTCTTGTTATTCACATTGGAGAAACTTCTCCCTGGCAAACTGCTAAAATGATCTCTGGCCTGAATTATGTAAAATTCACTACCAGCGATTGATGAAAATACTAGATGGTTAGAAAAATAAGTTCAGCTTTATAATCATTGAAAAATACTTTGGATTTTCCTAAACCTAAAATTATTTCTACTCTTATAAAGGTCACTTTAAAAATCACAATCCACTTGGAGGGTACTAGAAGAATTGGGGGGACCAAATCATGTCTGAATTTATATGTCTAATCACTATGCTGATATAAAATATTATTAAATGTCAACTGTAATTGAAAAATAAAAAAAATAACATACTTTCTAATTACCTATGAGGCAGTATTCTGAATTATCCAACTTTTACCAAATTTACCATATCAAAATACCAAAGGAAACAGTGACCACCATTCACTGAACCCCTTGCCAGGGTCTCTATCCTGGTCCACTGGACTCTATCTATTCCTGGGCCAGTAATGAAATACTTTACTGTAGAGACACACTTGCGAATGTAGCATTTTAGGAAAAAACATTCACTATTTCGTATACATAACACAGATGCTACGAAGAACACTAACCTCGAAATGAAGTATGAACTAGGTCTCGATGAGTCCAAGGCTCGGCCACAGCTTTCTCCATTATAAAATGGGACTATCATCATACGCAAATAGGCTTTATTCTAGGCGTTACGAGATGCGCAGACCTGGCAATCTGCCCACGCTTTAAAAAATTACTCATGTTGTTGATGCAATGAATTAGGGGTTACACAACCACATTCTAAGAAGAACAAATAGAACTAGCGAACTAATGGACATTTTTTGAAGTGAAAATGACATGTAGTTTCCACTGATTTAGCAAGGGAACTCCTTTGGAGCACACGAGATAAAATTTGGATGGGGAAAACTCATTATAGTTAAGGGATTCAACAAGCTGGAAACCTTATTCTGCCAATTTTTTCAGCCCATTTTCAGAAAATGTTTCAGATATTTTTCTATGTTTTCTTTGCAACAACAGTCATGTTATGCCACAATTCTTGAGCTACAAGTACACCCCCTTTCTCCCACAGGCATTCTTCTTTCTTCTCCCTCACCTTCAATCTCAGGTGGGCCTTCATCTTCTTTCTCTTGATCAGGTGTAATTTCGTGACTCTCAGTTGGCAGCTCCTTTTGCTCAGGTTTTTCATCACTGGGTTCCTGGGCCTACGGGTGTATATGTGTGGGTGCAAAAGAAAAAGTTTTCTTATTAATGCATGCCAGTGATAAAAATATACAGAATACACAGATAGGTAGATGATAGATAGATAGATTAATAAGTATATAGACATTTAGGAAAACATGATTCTAGATCATTGTCCTTAACGGATCTACTCTTCCCAGAGTGTGGCTAGTCCAAGAGGAGTAGCGCACAAGGCCTTCGGAAGCTATTTTAAACTCCGATGGGATGCATGTATGCAGTCTGTTGTTAATAGCAATGAGAAAGAAGTCATAGGCGGTATTTCCACTGGCAAGACCACAATGTAATCCTCCAGGATGAAAGTTCCTTACGAAAGTTTCTTTCCTAAGGACTCCCCCAGGATCAAAGTTTCCTTCCATTACTGAACACGGAAACTCCTCTCACTGTACCTAATTTCGTTGAAAAGGACTTTCAGAAAAATAAAATTTCTGGTAAGAGGAACATGAAATAGTAAAGCACTCACGACCACAGGTCCAACTGGCTCGGAAGGCTCTTGCTCTTCTGGTATTGTTTTCCACAGGGATGTCCATCTTACACGCTTCTTCATATTTCACACTGAAAGGAGAACATTGTGATTTGGATAATGTATTTAAAGGGATAGTTATATATGACCACTTCCACAGCCAAAAATGATTTGTAATTAAAAAAAAAAGAAAGAAAATACTTGCAAAAATGGTCTCAAGTTATGTATAACTATACATACTTCCAATTACACTCATTAGGGCTGTTTCCAAAGCCATTTATGTCATGTCCTAGTTGGCAGAGAAATCGACTCAAGGTACACAGCAAGGCAGAAGACTTTTGTGATGAACTTTGATTTTACAACTGGAGTCCCCATAATGAACACGTTTACAAAAATGACACTAGAAATTAAAAACCTGAGTGACTAATGTTTTTGTCACACTCCCGATGACAAGTCCTATTTCGTCCCCGACATAACGTTTTCTGGGCAAATAAAGGCTGTCTTTCTGCACTCGGACTACAGGCACAGGTGACTAGCTGCCATGCAGACTATGGGCCCACTTCACCCTGGCACTCCGTTTGGTGCACGTAAACACTCGGGAACAATGGTATGGTCCTACCGCGTTCGAGTTTTTAGGCCCTGCCATCACTGCCCACCCCGCCCTGAGCCCAAGGCCCATCCGTGGGCTCCTGACCGCTTCTGTGCTCTCTGGGCAGTTCCAGGTGCCCCTAGGACCCAGAAACCTGAGATAATGTCCCCAATTCTCTCCCCATCTTCACCTGAACCCTCCACTCTGCGGCCCACTGTCCTCCCTTGTCCTGGTCCCGCCAGGCCTACCACGGCCTTGGCGGCCGAGACCCTGACAGGAGAAAGTCAATGACCTCGAGCCCTGACCCGACTGAAGCCCGCCGACTCTCCCCTCACTCTCTTCACGCTTACTCTCTTCACGCTTAGACTCGGGGCACCTACCAGCTGAGTCTCCGCCAACCAGAACGAACCAAGCAGGAAGGAACACGCAGGAAGGAACACGACCGCCTCTGGCCCCTCTGTGCTGTCAGCACGCGCACAGCAACAGTCAAGGGCTGCAATGGGCGTGCGCAACAATGGGCGTGCGCAGCAATGGGCTTGCGCAGCAATGGGCATTCGCAGCAATGGGCATGCGCACTGACTTCGGTGCCTGGGGTGAGAATTCAGGTTTTCCTGCCAAGGTCCTAGCATTGAAACCAAGATGTCTACTGTAGACGAAAAAGGGGCCTTGAAGTTCCATTTTCCTCCCCCAACCTTCCAGAAAGTTCATGAACATACAACTCTAGATTACCTTTAGCGGAGAATGTATACATATAAGGCTTTTAATACCTCTGTTTACACGAGCTTTGATTAATTGCTTCTTTCTCTCATTCTGGGTTTTGTGTCATGAGTACAAGGCATTTGCTCATGTAATTTAAACTGGTTCACCCCTATTTCCTTTATTTCTTTTTTTGCTTGCCTTTTTGTACATTTCAATACAAGACTGCTGCCTGAATTCTCTGAATCCACCTCTGGTCATTCAGTCAGTGCATGTTTCAGAGCTTCCCTTAGATAATGATCCTATAATCTAGCCTCAATCCACTCTCGCACTGGGTATGACAGTGGTGACTGTGCTCATCATGTACTGTAATTCTCCAATATCAGCCAAGCAACTTGACAAGCAAAGATGACAGTACTGTCTAACACTGTCATGGAGAGCCTTGCCTGGACGGAGCCTCTAGAGTGTCTTGGAGGAGGAACGCCAGGGGAGTTGTTAATTTAGATTTTGATGTCTCGGGTAAAGCAGGTCTTTCAGAGTTGGGGCAGGATGTGAGTCGTGATATCATGATTCAGGCTTGTGGACACTGCAAGCAAAGTTATTAAGACAGAGTATTCAAAGAGTATCGAGGTCAAAAAATGTCATTTGACACTTTTTAATGAAGACTCGACGTGTCTCTTCAGTAGCTGCTGTAATAAAGGATGAAGTTATTTGCAGCTCTTATCTTTTTAGGCAGGAGACTCCTATAGTAGTAAAAGTATGTTGATGAAGCCAGTGGAATATAAACTCTTGTTAATGTAGACAGTAGCAGTGTGCACATACCTGTTTCAATAATTTTACATAATTTGTGTGGGATATGGCATATGTAAGGGAAAGACAAGAAGAAGACCCACATCAGAAAGTTACTTTTTAAAGAAATTTAAGATATACTGTTGCAAAGACTACTATGTATCGCATCCATTATGCTTCTTCCTCTTCCCACACGCGATCCATTATCCCTTCCTGAGCTCCGAGTTTATTCAAAACTTAGGCGATGGGCACAGCCAAAATACATCCAAAGCATTCTTGGGAAAGCCTGAGAAAGGGTATCGCCCTAGACCAGGATAGGGGGCAGGGGCACAAGGACTGTGTCACGCCTACTTCTGTCAGAGGCAGGGGCCCATTGTATTTAATCCTGTGTACACTCTGGTCCTCATTACATGTGACGAATACATGATGTCTTAAAGGTATGCAACCTAGCTCAGGGATGTGGTCAACAGATTGACAGTATGCACCCCATGACGTGAGTTATTCTTCTTCCTGTTATTATTAAAGAACTTAAGAAAGGGAGTTATGTTCATGAGTACACAGCTCAGGTTTTGTCACCCCACACACGATCAGGTAGCACAGATCAAATCATCCAAGTATGTTAACGTAGCCATGACTTTTAACTACTCTGTCCTAGTAAGAGATGAATGTTAATATAGAAACGGGTGTGGGTTGCTTTCACAGTGATAGCATCATGGCGGGTATCTTGCAGTGGAGATGGGCAGCTCACAACGGCTTAAGCGGTGGTGTCCTGGAGCTTCCCCTTCTGTAGCTGTCCTGCAAGTAAGGTCCAATACTAAAAAGGGGGATGCAATCCAGAAAGAGCTGAATGCGGGAAAGCCTAGTCTACAATCCTCCCTGCCTTGCAAAGTCTTCTTTTCCGGCCACTAGAAGAAGTTTTTAAATACAAATTCCTTATATGAATCTAGTGTAACCTAGGAAGCAATGTCCAAGAAAGAGAGTACGTGAAATAAAAGTACAGGCCAATGTCCCTCGTGAGGTCATACACAAACAGCCTAAACGAACGGTTAAGACGTCGATTATTCAGAAGGATAATATATCGTGACCAATTTTCCCCTCTGACACAAGCCCCAGACGATGAGGTTTAAATATACGAACTTACCTATATCATTCATCACTTTAACAGATTAATGGAGCAGCAGCACCTCATGATTATCAGAATAAATGTACAGGCGTTTGAAGTTCAACATACATTCAAGACATATATTCTTCACAAACTAGGATTCCAAAGGGACTTCCCGTTACTTCACAGTAAACATGGTGAAACGTTAACAATTTTCAATTTCCTATCAGAAGTAAGGCAAGGATGGTCCCCTCTTACCAGTTTTCTTAACACTGTACCAGGAAGCTCTGTCCAATGTTGAAAACAGGGAAAGGAAAAAGGGCATAATATTTAAGACTGCAAAAATAAAACAAAACCGCTAGCAGTAAAAAGTGATAGGATTGTCCATGTAGAAAATTCAAAGAGGATCTAGGCATCAATCACCTTTTGGAATTAATAAGCAGATTTAGCAAGACTGCTGGAGAGAATATCAATGTACGAACACATCTGGATATACCAGCATGATCAGAGGAGAAAATGTTCGAAAATGAAATGCCTTTCAATAGGATCAAACACTTGGCCATAAATTTAACAAAGGATTGGCAAGAAAATTTGCACAAAGGCATAAAACTTTATTGACAGACTGTTAACAGTCAAACAACCCACAGAATAGTTTGCGCGATTTCAACTCATCTTCTTTTAGTCCTGCATTTGCTCTTCTCCTGCAAGATAAACATAACAGGTGGTAAAAACACAGCAGAATTTGATTTTGATTCCATTAAAGGCAAACAAAAAACATGACCGTTTTGGTTTTATAAGACAGACTTCCAGGGATGTATTTTACCAGTACTTTTTCAAACACACCGCTCTTTCTCTTGGTATAAGAAAACGAAAAGACTATTCCCATTTAGAACTCAAGAGATGGAGTGAACCTGTTATGTGGAAGCTTGAAATTGAAGCAAAAGTCATGAACGCTTTTACTGAACAGCCAAAGCGACATCTCAAACACCGAAAAAATAAAAGGAATTGACAAGAAAGAGTCATTTAAACGCTTTGACTTCAAATAATGTTCTGAATAGAAGATAGCAAAGATAGAAAAGTGGCATTTGGTGCTGCTTAAGTCAAGGAAATATTACGGCCAGTGGTATATGTTTTTTTTCTATGATGCAGAAATGCAAAAATGATCCCCTGGTCTAGTTTAGTACTTATAAGATTGTCAAAGTAGGGTAACCATGTGTCCCCAACTTCACCTGTGTTCCCAGTGTAATCATGACTAATGCCTTTCCCGTACTCAAAAGTGTTTCAGTTTGAACAATAAATTGTACACTGACACTTGTTTTCAGTCTTTGCCATTGTTTTTCACATCAAGATGCAGAACACATATATGACATGACTTACAGCATGGGGGAAAAAAAGAAGAAATGAATGAAGAGAGTGTGGAAGAAGGGAACAGAGAGCGAGGGAAGAGAACAAGACCCAGAAAAGTCAAACAACTGTTTTCTAAAGTAAGTGCTTTTGAATCTCTTTATTGAGCAATAATTAATAAATAGGATTGTCTATATTTAAAGCATAAAACATGGTGATTTGATGTCTGTATACTGAGGAATGATTGCGAAGACAAAGATAAGGAGTTAACAGTTCCATCGGCACACAGTTAACATTTATATTTCTTGGCGAGAATGCTTAAGATCTATTCTGATCAACATTGAAGTACGCACTACCATAAGGTTAACTAACATAAGAGCTGTAGAGAGAACTCTGACAAATTTCTGAAGTTCTCCCATTTTATCTGTGATGTTTAGATATTCTGATACTACTGGGATCTATTAAATAATACATGCTTTCCTAGTTTAGCAACCATTTCATCCATACTTTGAAAGTACTAGTTTCAAATTGAAGAATGTATTCACGTTCAATCACATAAATCATGGGGCTAGAGTCTTATTCAAATTCCCTATTGTGTATACTTGTTCTTCTTCCACGTTCTCCAGCATATGTAATTAATGGATACACTCCAAAAAAATTGTTTCAGTGTCCTTGGGTCCGATACCTAATTTCTTTGCAAATACTTTTCAAAAGGGCCGTCTTTCAGACTTCTTAGTTGAATTCTGTTTCCATTTCCTCAGGGTCTCTGCTTTTATTCCATACCTCGAATTACATCCTCTTGGTTTATTCTGTTGTTCTTCTTTCTTAACTTTGATATCTGATGCTCATGCAATTTATTACCTCTCTAATTAATATGCTTTCAAAGGCTATCACATTCCTATGAATACATTTTTGCCACGTTTAATAGGCTCCTGGAAGAAGTCGGAAAGCTCTCTTAATGTAAGTAGTCTAATGAATGGGTCCAGCTATGTAGAATACAAAGGCTTAGAAGACTAATGCAAGGTCATTTCTCCCCTAAGCCTAAAGTGCTGCTTTGAAACTCAGAAGCTCTTGTAATGAATGGTCAGCAATTTTGAAAACACATACACTGCATTCTTAATGCGAAACATACCCGCTTCTAGCATGTGAATAGATTCTAGTTTGGGAAAAATCTTCCCCTTGACATCAGGAACCTCTCTGCCCTCACCCTCACTCTTTGGCAGTGTCAGTTCCTGGAGATATGTCGCCAGCTCAGGGCTTTAATAAAACATTATCAATTTGAGTGGAAAACCTACTTAAGTGGCTTACTCAGGAATGAGTACGGTTATAGTCTTTGACCTTGAAACCTTATCAATTGATGTTTCCAGTCAGAAACGGATACTACGCCACATTTGATGTTGCTGGAGGTGATTCTGCCATAGTGTCCACATGTGTGTTAGGAACAGTAACTCACTAAGACTGCCAGGGGTGACGGGGAGCATGCTTTAGTGGGGGTATCTTACTCACAGCCGCCTTGAGCATCCGTGACTGTAGGCGCACTCTCTCTACTAGAAACTAGACTCTTTTAGGCCGTTTCATGATTCACTCAGGTTAGATTTCAATGGGGAATGGTCCAAAATGTAATCATTTTCTAAAGCCATAAGGAGTCAGATTTTGACGAAAGCTAAGAACAGATATCCCGTTCCGTATATAGAAAAGAAACCCCAAGTGGAGAGCTGATCATCACCTTAGTAGCAATGAAAATCTCACTACAGATGGTGAAATATGATAGAAAATATTTCATGATGAAAAAAAGGTCACAAAATACAGAATATCTTTGTACGCTCTGTATTCTATCCAAGACAACCAGAAATGGAAAAACCAGCACTGAAATATATTTTAATATCTCTGATTTGATTTCACTGTTTATAAGCGTAAAGGTACGTTTAGAAATTAAGGGGTTCTTCCGGCGGATCACTTGAAGAATATTAAAGCTGGACCTGGCAAGTACTTCAGTGCCTCACCATAGTCACACACACCAAAAATTCTTTCAAGAGCTTTCTGTATTGTTTAAAGCAGGAATTATTTAAAATTTGGAAATTCTTTGCTCTCGGTTAAAATACATATACTCAAATTAAGGAAACGTTTGCATACTTTATAATTCAATGAGGCTTTGACCCAACCTGTTTCTCCAACGCATAGACTACAAGTCAGCCAGCCAGTCAGATATTTAAGCTCTGAACTACCACTCCATATCTTTAAATGTGTGTTCTATTAAAGTTACAGTATGTTCTCTCTATGTCCTTCAGGATAGACTTGTGGAACACAGAAACCCCATGATCTGTATTCTTATGGGTGACATACCAGCGTCTACCATATAAATGGATTCTGCTTTCTGGAAGACAGCCTCCTTGACATCTGGTCCATGTCTGCCCTCATCTCCAATGTTCATCTGAGACAGGTCCTGGAGATCAGGTTCGACATCAGGTAAAAAAAAAAAAAAAAAAAAAAAAAACACTTTAACAGTTGGGACAGAAAACATCCTGAAGTTGATTACTCAGAAATTACTCAGATTGTAGCCTTTCAATTTCATTGTTATTCAATGATTTTTAAAGGCAGAAAATTATACGATGCCACTTTTGACACGGTTAGAGTTGATAACCTCATAGTGTCCATATTTTCCTTAGGGACACTAATGCATTAAGACTGACACTGGAGACCATGGGCGTGTTTAGCTGGGGTATCTAACTCACAGCCGCCATGACGTCAGGTATGGCCTGCGTTCTCTCGACTTGATCAGACCTAGAAACTGGGATCTAGGCAGTCCTTGCCATTTTAAAATTCAGGAATGTGCGCCTCTATTAAGAAAAGTATTAGAAATGCAGTTATTTTCCCAGAGCCACAAGGATCCTGAATGTGGCAGGCTCTGAGAACAAGTATCCAGGTCCCTATACAAGAAAAGGAACGTGTAGTGGAGAGTTTACTCATTTGCCTAAGTGGAAACGCAACCTTAAAATTTGACTCGAGGTGGCATGTTATAAGAAATAAGTCCTGGAAAACGAAATATCTTTTCTATTCCACGTATTACAGACAACTGATCACGAGAACACAAAAATCAGCCTTCAAAATGATTTTTATATATTTCAGTGGATACACACTGTTTTTCTAAGAGTAAACATCGCTTTAGAACGTAAGGGGTTCTCCCAGGATCACACGAATTATGATAAAGCTTGCTCTTGATCCTATATCATTGCCTCAGCTTATGTCATACAAACTTATTATTATTTCAATACTTTTTGAATTCTTGAAAGCAGGAATGATGAAAAATGGCAGAAAATTATTAGCTGCTGGTTCAAGGACAAATACTTAAATGTAAGAAATCGTTCTCCTACTTTATGATTCAATAAGGCTTCGACATAATTTGTTTCTATCTCAGATAAACTATAAGTTAGGCATTCGGTCTTTGGGGTTTAGACTAACTTTCAAAGGATCTTTATATGTGAACTCTGTTATTAAAGTGACAGTAACGTTATCCCTACATTATCAATAATGTAATGGCGAAAGACTGAAAATACATACATTGTACACTTATTAGATGACATACCTACTTCAGCCACTTCATTGGGCTTTAGAATTGGTAAAATCTCACCCTGGACATCAGGAAACTTTCTGCCCTCACCCTCAGCCTTTGGCAGAGCTAGTTCCTGGAGATCAGCTTCTGGGTCAGGCCCTTAAAATGTGAGTGGCAAACCAACATAAGTGGGTTACTCAGGAATTACTAAGGTTAGAGTCTTTGACCTCCAACCTTATCGATTGATGTTTCAAGTCAGAAACTGATACTATGCCACATTTGATATGTCCGGAGATGATTCTGCGATAATGTGCACATGTGTATTTGACACAGTTACTCACTAAGACTGCCAGGGGTGACAGGGAGCGTGCTTATTGGAGGTATGTTACTGATAGCCACCAGTGCATGCACACTCTACTTGATCAGACATCAAAATGAGAAACAAGACTAAAACTGGCCACTCAGTTCAGGTTTCAATGGGGGAAAAGACCAAAATGTAATTATTTTCTAAATCAGAAGTCAGTTTTTGACAAAAGTTAAGAACAGATATCCAGGTCTCCATGTATAAAAAGAAACATCAACTGGAGTGCTGACACTTTACTTTAGTAGCAATGAAAATCTTAAATTAGATGTTGAAATCCGATGGAAGATAATATTTTATGAAAAAAAAGTCAAGCAAAACAGAATATCTTTGTACGCTCTGTATTCTATCCAAGACAACCAGAAATGGAAAAACCAGCACTGAAATATTTTTAACATCTCTGATTTGATTTCACTATTTATAAGAGTAAAGGTAAGTTTAGAAGTTAAGAGGTTCTCCCAGTGGATCACTTGAAGAAT
Organism: Pteropus vampyrus; assembly: GCF_000151845.1. Taxonomy (NCBI): domain Eukaryota; kingdom Metazoa; phylum Chordata; class Mammalia; order Chiroptera; family Pteropodidae; genus Pteropus; species Pteropus vampyrus. The sequence continues at coordinate 96,975 of NW_011916197.1, read as the reverse complement.
ATTAAAGCTGGACCTGGCAAGTACTTCAGTGCCTCACCATAGTCACACACCCCGAAAATTATTTCAAGAGCTTTCTGTATTGTTTAAAGCAGGAATTATTTAAAATTTGAAAATTATTTGCTCTTGGTTGAAGTACATGTACTCCAAAGTTAGGAAGCGTTTGCATACTTTAGAATTTAATGAGGCTTTGACCCAACCCGTTTCCCCAACACAAAGACTACAAGTCAGCCAGCCAGTCAGATATTTAAGCTCTGAACTACCACTCCAAAATCTTTAAATGTGTGTTCTGTTAAAGTTACAGTATGTTCTCTCTGTCGTTCAGGATAGACTTGTGGAACACAGAAACCCCATGATCTGTATTCTTATGGGTGACATACCAGCTTCTGCCATGTACATGGATTCTGCTTTCTGGAAGACAGCCTCCTTGACATCCGGGCCGTGTCTGCCCTCATCACCAATGTTCAGCTGAGCCACCTGCTGGACAACCACTTCTGGGTCACGTCCTTAAAAAAAAAAAATAGCGATCGTAAACTGGAATCCTGCACATGCTGCCTACAAGACACTCACTTCTGTTGAAAATACAGACACTGACTAAAAGGGAGGTGATGGAAAATGTTATTGCCTTGATAGACCCACAGGGTATTGTGCTGAGTGAAATGTCAATAAAGAGAAATATCACATGATTTCACATACATGTGGAATCTAAAGAACAAAATAAACAACGACAACAACAAAAGTGGAAATAAACTCATAGATACAGAGAATATTTTCAAGGCTACTAGACGGGAGGAGGGTAGTAGGGGATGGTGAATAAGGGCAAAGCGATTAAGAAGTACAAATGGATAGTTACAAAATAGACATGGTGATATAAAGTTTGGCATAAGGAAAATAGTTAATACTGTTGTAATAAATATGCAAGGGGGAAGAGGGGTACTAGATGTAGTGGATGAACACCGTGAGTTATATAGATCTCTAATCATATGCTGTACAACTGAAACTAATATATTATTGTACGCCAACTATAAGTGAAAGAAAACTCCTTGAATTGTACAATATAAATACGAGCAACTAATTGTCTATCGTATTTCTATAAATCTGGAAGAAAAAAAGATAATGCCGTTGTCTATATTCTCTGGACTCACTACAGTGTTTGCGTTTAGCGGGCAAGGACTGAAGATTAAACTGAGGTGTGTCAGGTGGAAGGATGTCATATCATTTCCTTGAGAATAGGGACAGGTAATGTTTTGGACAGAGATAATTAAATCCAAATATGATATGACTATAAAAATGTTGTTTTTATCCAAAAAAAATAAAAAATAAAAAAAAAAGGTGATTGCTTTAAGCCGTAGACAAGGAATGTATGTAAGGAAAAGGTAAACTTCATTCTGTCAGTTGTACACTATAAAAGCCTGTAGTCTAGTGTGATAAAAAGTGTAACTGAAAGATGAACTTCATATTTTCATTTTTCTGTAGTGTGAAAAGGTATCTTAAATGATATGTGAAGACAAAGCACACACCTACATTTCCTGTTTATCTCCATACCGTCAAGAGTAGAGCATCAGTTCTATCGAAGAAATCTGAGGTCTACACCATGGAGAGTCTTATAATTACAAATAAAATGTAATTTACTGAAGGATTTACTGAGAGCATCTGTCTGCCTCCATCAAAGTTGACGGGGTGGCATCGAAACCTTACTGCAGTAACCCGAAAATTACTATGTGCAAACACCTATTTCTATTTAGGTGTAAAGGCCCTCCTTGTAACTTTCCATAAACGAGTCCCATTCAGAAGAAAGTGGTAAGAATAATAGCAAATTAGTAGTGATAAACAGCAAAATGTCTGTCTGTCAGTGAGAATAAAGGAAGGAGGATGGAAAGAAATGAATAGACTGTGTTGTTATTCATATTGGGGAAACCTCTCACCAGCAATCTGCTAAGATGATCTCTGGCCTGAATTGCGTAAATAATTCACTACTGGCGATTGACGAAAATACTAGATAGTTAGAAGAAATTACTTCATAATCATTGTAAAATATTTTGTATTTTCCTAATCATAAAAGTATTTCAACTCCTATTAAGGTCACTTTAAAAATCACACTCCTCCTGGAGGGTACTAGAAGAATCAGGGGATTCACTTCCGAATTTATATGTCTCACCACTATGTTGTACATCTGATAACTAACATCAAATATGATTGAATGTCAACTGTAATTGAAAACGAAAAAGGAACATACTTTCTCATTACCTATGAGCCAGTATTCTGAATTACCCAGCTTTTACCAAACTTTCCATATCAAAATACCAATCAGAGGAAACAGTGGCCTTCATTGACCGAGTCCATTTCCAGGATCTCTATCCTGTTCCACTGAACTGCATCTATTCCTGGGCCAGTCCTGAGATACTTTACTGTACAGACAAACTTGAGAATGTAGCATTTTAGGAAAAACCATTCCCTATTTCATATGTGGGCCGACACAGATGGTAGGAAGAACACTAACTTCGAAATGAAGTATGAACTACGTCTCAATGAGTCCACGGCTCGCTCACAGCATTCTCTTATAAAATTGGGCTACCATCCTACGCAAATAGGCTTTGTTCTCAGCATTATAAGATGTGCGGACCTGGCACTCTGCCTACGCTCTTAAAAATCACTCACACTTTTGATGCAATGACTGAGGGGGCCAATCAAACACGTTCTAAGAAGAACGAATCGAACTAGCAAACTAATGGACATTTTTGTAGTTCAAATGACGCACAGTTTCCTCTGTTTTAGCAAAGGCTGTCTTTTGGAGCAAACGACATAAACATTGGAAGGGGAAGTCATTTCAGTTAAGGGGTTCAAGAAGCTGGAAACCCTATTCTGTCCACATTTTCAGCCTGTTTTCAGAAAATGTTTCAGATACTTTTCTGTTTTCTTTCCAACAGTCATGGTATGCTACATTTCGTGAGTCACAAACACACCCCTCTGTGTCCCACAGGAATAGTTCTTCCCTCTCCCTCACCTTCCACGTCAGGTGGCCTTTCATCTTCTCTCTCTTTATCAGGTGTAATATCGTGACTCTGAGTCGATAGCTCCTTTTGCTCAGGTTTTTCATCGCTGGGTTCCTGGGCCTATGGGTGGATGCGTGTGGGTGCAAAAGAAAACTTTCCTTGTTAATGCAGACCAGTGATATAAATATACAAAATACACAGATAGGTAGATGACAGATAGATAGATAGATTAATATGTATAAAGACATGTAGACAAACATGATTCTAGATCATTGTCCCTAATGGATTTACTCTTCCCAGAGTGTGGCTAGTCCAAGAGGAGTTGCCCACAAGGCCTTCGGAAGCTATTTTAAACTCTGACGGGATGTATGTACGCAGTCTGTTGTTAATAACAACGAGAAGGAAGTCATATGGTGTATTGCCACTGGCAACACCACAATATAATCATCCAGGTTGAAAATTTCTTTCCTAAGGACTCCCCCGGGATCAAAGTTTCCTTCCCTTTCTGAACACAGAAATTCCTCTCACTTGTACCTAAGTTCGTTGAACAGAACTTTCAGAAAAATAAAATTTCTGGTAAGAGAAACATGAAATATTAAAGCACTCACAACCACAGGTCCTACTGGCTCGGAAGGCTCTTGCTCTTCTGGTATTATATTCCACAGGGATCTTGATCTCACACACCTACTCATATTTCTCACTGAAAAGAGCACATTGTCATTTGGAAAATATATTTAAGAGATTGCTATATTTGACAACTTCCACAGCCCAAAATGACTTGTAAGTAAAGAATAAGAAATGGACAATACCTGCAAAAAATGGTCTCAGGTGATATATAACTAGGTACACGTGCTTTCCAACTACACAAATTAAGGCTGTTTCCAAAGCCATTTCTGTCATGGCCAAGTTGGCAGAGAAATCACCTCAAGGTACACAGCAAGACAGAGGACTTTTATGATGAAGTGTGATTTTAAAACTGGATTCCCCATCATGAGCTCGTTTACAAAAATGTAACTAGAAATTTAAAATTCGAGTGACTGATATTTTTGTCACACTCCCACTGACGAATCCAATTTCGCCCCGGAAATAACGTTTTCTGGGCAAAGAAAGGCTCGGTCTGTCCGCACTGCCTGTGGTTGTTTTGGGACTACAGGCACAGGTGACTAGCTGCCATGCAGACCTACGGGCCGCTTCAACCCTCTCACTCCGCTTGGTGCACGTCAACGCTCGGGGACAAAGGTAAGGTCCCACAGTGGTCGGGTTTCTAGGCCCTTCCGTTACTGCCCACTCCGCCCCGAGTCTAGGGCCCCACTGAAGACTCCCGATTGCTTCTGTGTTCTCTGGGCTGTTCCAGGTGCCCCTAGGACCCAGATACCTGAGATAAAGTCCCGAACTCTCTCCCCGTCGTCACCTGACTCCTCCACTCCGCGACCCACCGTCCTCCTTTGCCCTGGTCCCGCCGGGCCTACAAGGGCCATGGCAGCCGCAATCCTGACAGCAGACAGTCGACGACCTTGACGACCTTCCTCCTCGGAAGCCACGGAAAGCAGCCCCGACCCGACTGAAGTCCGCCGGCTCTCCCCTCACTCACCTCACGCTTAGACTATCGGCAGGACTGACCTGTGCACCTACCAGCTGAGTCTCCGCCAACCAGAACGAATCAAGCGAGAAGGAACACGACCGCCTCTGGCACCCCTGTGCTGGTAGCACGCAGACAGGAAAGCGCATGCTCAGCAACGGTCAAGGGCTGCAATGCACTTGCGCAGCAATGGGCATGCGCACTGACTTTGGTGCCTACGGTGAGGATTCAGGTTTTCCTGCCAAAGCCCCAGAGCGTTGAAACCAAACTGCCTACCATAGACGAAAGAGGGGCCTTAAATTCCATTTTTTCCTCCGCGTACCCACCCACCCATCCATCTTCCCTATGCTTCCAGAAATTTTGTGGACATACAGCCCCAGGTTCCCCTTAGTGGAAAATGTGTCTCGAAAATTTAGCCGAGAAAGAAAAAGATGTTAAGGATTTTAATCCCTTTTTTTTACACGCGCTTTGATTAGTCGCTTCCTTCTCCGCTTCAGGGTTTCGTGTCATGCGTACAAGAATTCTGCCCACGTCCATAGATTAAAGTGCTTCACCTCTGTTTCTTTTACGTGTTTGCTTGCCTTACTGCACATTTCAATCCCGGGACTGCTAACAGATTTCTCTGAATCCACCTGTGGTCATTCAGTCACTGCATGGTTCAGAAATACCCTTAGATAATGAACCTAGAATCTAGGCTCAGTCCATTGTCTCATTGGGTACAGCAGCGGTGATTATGCTCATCATATACTGTACTTCCCAAATATTATCCAAACGAGTTGAGAAGCAAAGATGACGGACAGCATTGCCGTCATCTCCATGATGGTACTGTCATGGAGAGCGTTGCCTGGACAGAGCCTAAGCAGTGTCTCGAGACACGCCAGGGGAGATATTTATTCAGATTTTGAAATCTTGGGTAAAGCAGGTCTTTCCGAGTGTGGGCAGGGTGTGAGTCATGATATCACGGTTCGGGCTTGTGGACACTGCAAGGCAAAGTTATTAAGACAGAGTGTTCAAAGGGAATGGGGGTCGAAAAATGTCATTTGACACTTTTTGATGAAGACTCAACGTGTCCTTTCAGTAGATACTGTAATAAAGAATGACGTTATTTGTAGCTTTTATCATCTTAGGCACGAGACCCTGTAGTGGTAAAGGGGTATTGATGAAGCCGGTGGAATATAAACTGTTGTTAACGTAGACAGTAGCTGTGTGCAGGTTTCAGTTTCAATAATTTTACATAACGTATCCGATGTGTGTGGGAAGTGGCATATGTAAGGGAAACAGAGAAAGAGGACCCAAATCAGAAAGTTGCTTTTTTTCTTTTTAAAGGAAGATAAGACATAGTGTTGCACGGACTACTATGTATCCCATCCATTAGGCTTCATTTAAGAAAATTCCTTGGGTGGGATACTGGAGGTTTCTCAATCTCTCTCTCTCTCTCTCTCTCTCTCTCTCTCTCTCTCTCTCTCTCTCTCTCTCATTCTCTCTCTCTGTCTCTCTCTCTATCTCTCTTTGTCTGTCTCTCTCACACTCCCTTCCTCTATTTTTACTTCTACTCTCCCTCAGATCTTCCCTAAAAGGCAACTTGAGTACAAATTGTGGTTCTTTAACAACAAATTTTGCGAGTTCAAATAGTCATAATTCTGCTGCTTTTATTTAGCTTGTGTTTTAGGTTTTGATCTTTCTCATGAAGAAGAGCATCATTACTAAATTTTACTTACTCCATTTCTCTTAACACCCCTTTGTCACGTAGTGCATTCAAGAAGTGCTCAAAGAACGGGAGATAGTGATTTCTAGGTTTAGAGTTTCTGTGAGAACCTAACCTCCTAACGGTCTAGTTCAGGCCATCAGATGACTAGACAGCTGTGGGTCGTGAGGACCTGGTCTTTGATCATTCCTGAACTGTTCCCCTCCACTTCAAAGGGCGGACTTCATTCTGATGCCGATATTTAGCTTTCTCCCACCATTCCTGTAGGAAATAACCACTGGCCCACTTGATATGGGGCCATAATGGGATTTGGATGGAAGCAAGTTGTGAAGTAGCTCTGGTGATGCACAGAAAGCAGCAAAGGTATGAAAGGCACTGTCGAGACAAGAATTGCCTGATACCTGGCTCGGCAACTCTCTCTGGGCTGCTGAGCAAGGAGTTAAAAATGGGAAGGCCAGAAGCTTCTCTACCTGTTGGAGGGCTGCAATGTAGCACATTGACCATAGCCTCCTTTCTCTCAAGCAGGAGAAATCTGAAGAAATATTTAAATGCTTATTTCATTAATAGTTTCGAGTATACAGAACATTGGTTAGGCATTTATACAGTATCTAAACGACCGCCCTGATTGCCCTTTCTCTCCTCTGGCTCTATACCTCGCCATTACTTCCACAGGACCAAAGGCAATTGGGCATGTGGTGAGTTCTACAGATTCGGGGCAGCTTCCGTTTTCAGAGGATAATAAACAGTTGGTCTCTCAGCTCAGAGTGCTTGTTGGTTCAGGTCAAATTCTTTCTTACTTATCATGTGAAATGCAGCTCTAACACCTGCCCCATAAGATGGGAGCACAGTGAGAGATGGAGTACTTTTGCTACAGCACAGCAATGCATGACCTTCAGCTGTGCCCCAGCCCCATCTTCACTGAGCCCCAGGCATCTCATCTACAAATGATGACTTCCTCTTAGGGATTCAGGAAGATTTCTTGAGTTAATATGTAGCCATAAGACTGTCACTGAGCCCCATTCAAAGTTGAGGCGGATGTCATCAGATACTGTTCTTATCAGTATTCTTAGTTTGGGCTCCTTTGAGCTGTGCAGGACTGAGGACTTGTCTTCCCTGAGGATGCGGATGCTAAGATTTCATCTCCGAGGCACCAAGGCATTGATTGGAGGATACCCACAAACGTTTCAGAAACCTTCCCCGTAGACATCAACTGCAACCACCAATCATAGCCAAGGACAAGGACCCAACCAGCTAAGAGAATTCCTACTTTCAGGTCATAGCTCCTCTTCACTCAGAGGCCTCACACACCTCTCCACAGGCTACACCCTGGGACACAGGGCTATGAATTTTCAGCTCTCTGCTGCTGGGTGGGCAGTGACAGAGAGTTTCTGTTGCATCTATCTGTGCGAGAGGGGCCTGAGGAATTGCAGTCTCCTCAGGCTGCAATAAATGCTATGTCTGTGGAAGGAAGGCAGGTTCACTCCAATGATGGGGAGGGGGGTGCCTCTGAGTTTGAGAGTCCTTTAGAGGGACCTCTCTTGTCGGGGTCCAGGGAATGGCCATTTTATGAACAACCATGCTGATGTCGATTCTTGCATCCCGCCCCGTAGGCATTTATGATAAACCCCAGATCCATAGGAGTCGGGCCCTGGAACCTGTCATCTCTGCCATCTCTCAGCCCACACTGTCTGGTCCTGGATTCTGAAGAGCCGAAAGAGCTCTGCCATCAGAGTACTTATGGCAACACCCATTAAATCCCTCTGAACATCCTCATCCTTTCCGCAAACTCCCTCTCCTGCTGGATGCTGCCACACTCTCTCTCCCCAAATCTACCCACTAACCCCTCTGGGCACCAGACCACTCCTTTCGTCCCAGGGGCCCATGAGACCCCCTCCCCCAGCTCTATTCCCCACACTGCAGTTACACCCTATTACTCCCACTGGCTTCTTCTCTCCCAGCCCTCAGTCTGGCCTAAGAAGATCCCCTCATGTCCCTCCCCCGCTCCCTGTAGGCTCACAATATTGTACAGGGCAGTCCTTGCTCCTGCCTTAACACAAGGTTCTGTCATAAAATCCCTCTTCGGGAAGCACTGAAAATTTCCAGCATGCAGGTATAGCTTCAAAACCAAACGGGGAGTCCATGGTGGTAAACCCCTCCCCGCACTGGGTGAAGGGGTTTTCTCAGAAGTGGATCAGACGTCAGACTACCGTCAGGAAGTGTAAAGACACGGTGCAGGGCTGTGTCTGTGAGCACAGGGAAGAGACTCCTTGAGTAACAGAGGAGCTCAACAGGAGGAGTGCCTCAGCTGCCTTTCACATGGGCTTTTTCATCTGGCCAGGTTGTGCTCTGCCCTAGCTGGACCACCCGAGAAGGTTACCTGCCTTCGCTGGGGCTGAGGGTACTCATTGTCCAGGAGCACAGTAAGGATTAAGTGAGATGTCATGTAAAAAGTGTCTAGGAACCTGCCCATCGAAACAAGGATTCCCTAAAGCTCAGAACCCCATGCAGCGAGTGCCAGGTGACTCCTAGCTGGTGATGGCACTAAGCTCACCACTCACTGGTAATCGTCCTCAGCCTTGTGATGGAAAAGCAGACCACATTGCGGAGACTGGGATCCCTGGTCCCCCAGTTCTCAGTGAAGAGCCCCGCCCACTGACAACAGCAGCTGCTGGTGTGTGCATAGGGACCTGGCTCTGGGGATGTCTCCATGACCCCTGCAAGAGCCACAGCTGTGTTCCTGTGGGTTGAATGCCAAGCAGGCTTGGACTCCTCCTCTTCCTCATCCCACAAGCTATCCACTTTTCCTTCGTGAGCTCCGAGTTTATTCAAAACTGAGGCCACGGGCATAGCCGAAATGGGACCAAAGCATTCCTGGGAAAGCCTGAGAAAGGGTTTCGCCCAAGGCTCAGACTTGGGTCTGAGGCACCAGGACTGTGTCATACCTGCTGCTATCAAAGGCTGGCACTCATCAGATTTAATTGTGTACACTCTGGTCTTCGTCATATGTGACGAGTACATTTGATTATAAAGGTATGCAACCTAGCGCAGGGAAGTGCCCAACAGATTGACAGTACACACCCTATGATGTGAGTTATTCTTCTTCCTGTTATTATTAAAGAACTCAAGAAAGGGAGCTATTGTCATAAGTACACAGCTCAGGTTTTCGTCACCCCACACACGACCATGTAGCACAGATCGCAATTACCCAAGCAAGATAACGTAGCCATGATTTTTAACTTGCTCTGTCCTAATAGGAGACAAACGTCAGCAGAGAAACAGGAGCGGGTTGCATTCCGAGTGACAGCATCGGGGCACGTATCTTGCAGTGAAGACTGGCACCTCACAAAGGCTGAAGCGGTGGGGTCCTGGAGCTTCCCTTTCTGTAGCTCCCCTGTAATTAGGGTCCAATACTAAAAAGAGGGATGCAATCCAGAAAGAGCCGAACACGGGAAAGACTAGTCTACATCCTCCCAGCCTTGCAAAGGTTTCCGTTCTGGAGACGAGAAGAAGAGGTTTTAACATACCAATTCCTTGTTATGAATCTAGTATAACCTAGGAACCAATGTCCAAGAAAGAGGGTATGTGAAAGAAAAGTATAGTCTAATGTCCCTCGTGAGATCATACACAAACAATCTAAACAAATTGTTAGGACGTCGATAATTCAGAAAGATAATGCATCGTGACCAATTTTCCCCTCGAATCTCTGGCCAAGAAGGTGACGTTTGTTTAAATATACAAACTTACCTATGTCATTCACTACGTTAACACATTAATGGAAGAAGAACACCCTGTGATCATCTGAATAAATGCACACGCATTTGAAGGTCAACGTACATTCAAGATATACATTCTTCACAAACTACGATTCGAAAGGGACTTCCTATTACTTCACAGTAAACATGGTGAAACATTAAAAAGTTTCTGTTTCCTATCAGGAATAAGACACGGATGGTCCCCTCTTACTGGTTCTCTTAACATTGTACTGGGCGGTTCTGTCTAATGTTGAAAACGGAAAAGGAAAAGAGGGTATAATATTTAAGACTGCAAAAAAAAAATACTGCTACTAGTAAAAATGACAGGATTGTGCATGTTGAAAATTAAAACTGATCTAGATATCAATCCCCTTTTGGAATTTATAAGCAGATTTAGCAAGATTGCTGGAGACAATATCAACGGACAAACACATGTGACTATAGAAAATGTCAGAAAATGAAACACTTACCAATAGGATCAAACGCTTGGGCATAAATTTAACAAGGATTGGCAAGACACTTTGCAGAATGCTGTAAAACTTTATTGAGGGAATGTTAACAGTCAAATATACCACGCAACAGTTTGCACAGTTTCAACTCCTCTTCCTTTAGTCCTGTGATTGCACTTCCCCTGCAATATCAACATAAGAGGTAGTAAATACACAGCAGAATTTGATTTTGATTCCATTAAGGCATATGAAAAACATGACAGTTTTGGTTTTAGAAGACAGACTTCCAGGGATGTATTTTACTAGTATTTTTTTTAAACACACCCCTCTTTCTGTTGGTACAGGAAAACGAAGAGACTATTCCCGTTCCGAACTCATAGACGAAGTGAACCTATTAAGTGGAAGCTTTAAATTGCAGCAGAACTTGTGAACGCTTCTACCAAATAGCCAAAGCAACACCCCATATACTTAAAAAACAAAAGGAATTGACAAGAAAGAATCATTTAAATGCTTTGACTTGAAATAAACTTCTGAATAGAAAATAGCTAAAACAGAAAAGTGGCATTTGGTGCTGCTTAAGTGCAGTAAATAGAAAGGCCAGTGCTACAATTTTTTTTTTTTGGTATGGTGCAGAAATGCAAAAATGTTCCTCTGGGTTAGTTTAGTCCTTATGTGATTGTCAAAGTAGGGTAACCATGTGTCCCCAACTTCACCTGTGTTCCCAGTGCAATTATGATTAATGCCTTTCACATACTCGAAAGTGTTTCAGTGTGTACAATAAATTATACGGTCACACTAGTGTTAAGTCTTCGCTATCATTTTGACATCAAGATGTGAAGCACATATATGACATCGCTTACAGCATGGGATTAAAAAAAAGAAGAAATGAATGAAGAGAGGGTGGAAGAAGGGAAGAGAGAGCGAGGGAAGAGAACGAGACCCAGAAAATTCAAACATCTGTTTCCTAAAAGAAGTGCTTTGGAAACTCTTTATTGAGTAATAATTAATAAGTAAAATTGTCTATATTTAAAGCATAAAACATGGTGACTTGATGTCTCTATACTGAGGAATGATTGCGAAGTGAAAGATAAGGAATTAACAGTTCCATCGGCACATAGTTAACATTTATATTTCGTAGCGAGAATGCTTAAGATCTATTCTCATCACCTTTCAAGTACACACTACCATGACATTTACTAACATAAGAGCTTTAGAGGGAACTCTGACAAATTTCCAAAGGCCTTCCATTTTATCTGTGATGTTCAGATATTGATACTACTGGGATGTATTAAATAATACATGCTTTCCAAGCATAGCAACCATTTCATCCATACTTTGGAAGTACTAGTTTCGAATTCAAGAACGTATGCACGTTCAATCATAAATTTTGAGGTTAGCGTCTTATTCAAATTCCCTATTGTGTATACTTGCTCTTCTTCTACGTCCTCCACATGTGTAACTAATGGATACCCTCCAAAAAAATTGTTTGCAGTGTCCTTGGGTCCAATACCTAAATTCTTTGCACATACTTTTCAAAAGGTCCATTTTTCAGATTTCTTAGTTGAACTGTGTTTCTATTTCCTCACGGTTTCTGCTTTTATTACGTACCTCGTATCATATTCTCTTGGTTTATTCTGTTGTTCTTTATTCTTAACTTTGATATCCGACGCTCATGCAATTTATTACCTCTTATAAAATATGCTTTAAAAGCCTATCATATTCCTGTGAATACATTTTAGCCGCATTTAATAGGCTCCTGGAAGAAGTCGGAAAGCTCTCATAATGTAAATAGTCTAATTAATGGGTCCAGCTGTGTAGAGTACAAAGGCTTAGAAGACTAATGCAAGGTCATTTCTCCCCTAAGCATAAAGTGCTGCTTTGAAATTCAAAAGCTCTCGTAATGAATGGTCAGCAATTTTGGAAACATATTCTTAACGCAAAACATACCCGCTTCTAGCATGTGAATAGATTCTAGTTTGGGAAAAATCTCCTCATTGACATCAGGACCCTCTCTGCCCTCACCCTCATTCTTTGGCAGAGTCAGTTCCTGGAGATCAGCTGCTGCGTCAGATCTTTAAAAAAACAGGTTATCGATTTGTGTGGCAAACCTACTTAAGTGGGTTACTCAGGAATGAGTGAGGTTACAGTCTTTGACCTTCGAACCTTATCCATTGATGTTTCTAGTCAGAAACGGATACTCGACAGTTGGCCAAGGAGAGAAAAATGGTGTAGATGATAGGGCCTCTGTTCATCCCTCTGGGGACCGAATCTAACTTGTGACGGAAACAAGGAGCAGCAGCAAAAAAAAAAAAAAAAGAAAAAGAAAAATCACCTGGGATCTAGATGAACAAGCCAATCAACTCGGGATAAATCCAAGAAAGCACTCTGCAATGGCAGAAGGTAGGACGGGGCGAAGACGCGTGGCGACCCGGTCCTGAGTGGCTGAGTGAGATGGAGGCTGCGGTAGCGGCAGCGGCAGAAGCCTCTTAAGGGGGCCGTGTCCGCGAGCGGATTTTCACGGTGACGGACCTGCTCGCTCTGAGCACCAGTGCCCCATCGGCTGTGCACCGGGGATACAAGGGACTTACAGGGAGATGTTGTCGGACCGAGGGTCGAGGCGAGGCTCGATCGGTACAGAAGTGCCAGTGGTACCCACTGTTCTCTGCTGAGCCCTCCCCGCTCCCGGTGTGCCAGACACAGTGCCACCGTAGCTGTGAGGTCATCAAAGTGGATAACAGAGGTCGCTCCACCCAGAGGAGTCCCTGAAACCCCGCCTCCCCCAACCCGGGCCCCACCGAAGCCACATCCAGGTATATCCTCAGCGAGTCTGATGGGCCTTGCTGAGCAGCGCCTAGACTCACACTGGTGGCAGCTGGCCTCGGTTTCTGGTGTGGCCTTTTGAGGCAACTATAAGCACAGCATCTGTGGATTGCTTGCTGAATCTTAACAGGTGGCCCTGGAGGGGTAGAGGCTTGGGCTAAATTTGGCCTGCAGCTGAAACCCCTCTCAGGACTGTGCCACTGGACACTTACTTCATAAATCTACATTCATAAGACCGGGGGACTTAGGAGCTTCGCTTAGTACATAGAAACACACAGAAAAGCAGCCAAAATGGGAAGACAAAGAAGCAGAAACCATATGACAGAACAGAACGGAGATCCAGATATGGAGTCAAGTAATCTAACAGATGCAGAGTTCAAAACACTGGTTATAAAGATGCTCAATGAACTTTTGGGAGATGTGGAGAACTCCAACAAAGAGATAAAAATAGAGATGGAGATTGTAAGAGGGAACCAGTCTGAAATGGAGAACACATTATCTGAGATGAGAAGTATATTAAATGGAATAAACAAAGGAATAAACAAAATGGATAAAGAAGAGGATCACATGCCCTATCTAGAGGACAGGAAAGCCAATCAGGACACTCAAACAGAATGGCAAGAAAAAAGAGGCCATCCTTAAAGACGATTTAAGGAGGGTATGGGACACTACGAAGGCTCCAAATGGTCGTCTGATCGGTGTAAGTGAAGAGAATCAAGATGTTGAACAGCTGTTTGAAGAAATAATGATGGAAAACTTCCCTAACCTGGTGAAGGAAATGGACATACAACCCCGGGAAGCTCAGAGGATTCCGAAAATCAAGGATCCGAAGAGGCCCACACCAAGACACGTCATAATTAAAATGCCAAAGATTAAATACAAAGAAAATTGTAAAAAGCAGCAAGAGAAAAAACAATTACATATACAGGAACATCCATACGACTGGCAGCTGATTTCTCAAGAGAGATTATGCAGGACAGAAGGGCTTGGCAAAAAATAGTCGAAAGAATGAAGACCCAGGATCTACAACCAAGAATAATTTATCCAGCAAAGCTATCATTTAGAGTTGAAGGACAGATAAAGAGCTTCCCAGACAAAAATAAACTCAAGGAATTTATCGCCACCAAGCCGGAATTTTCAGGCAATGTTGGAGGGACTTCTTTCAGAAGAAAAAACATGTATCAAAAACAGGAATAAAGAATGGTAACAACTACATTCCTATCAATAAATACCTTAAATGGAAAAGAATTAAGTGCGCCAACCAAGGGATGGGGTGGCTAAAAGGATGAGAAAACAAGACCCCCACATATGAAAAGGAAGGGAATGGAAAAAGATATTGCTGTGATGAACCTAGAAGGTATTTAAGTCAGACCGAGAAATATAAACGCTATATGATTTCACTTATATGCAGAAGTTAAGGAATAAAAAGAACAAACTAATCAAAAACAGACTCTCAAATATAGTGGACAATTTGGTGATGGACAGAGGAGAGGCGGGTTTGGGGGGCTGGGAGAACAGGATGAAGGGTTAAAGAAGTACAAATTAGTAGCTGACGGATGGTCATGGGGATGGGAAGCAAGGCATAAGGAATGCAATTAGCATTGATACAATGGCTAGGTGGAGGGTCAGGGGAGGGAAGGAGCAATTGGGGGGATCATTTTACTAACTATATAGATGTCTAACCAATGTACTGTATGCTTGAAACTAATTTTTAAAAAAAAGAAAAAGAAAAAGAAACGGATCTCCACCACATTCGATATGGCCATAGGTGATTCTGCCATAGTGTCCACATGTGTATTAGAACAGTAACTCAATAAAATTGCCAGGGGCGACAGGGGGCATGCTTAGTGGAGGTATTTTACTCACAGCCACCTTGGGCATCAGTGACTGCATGCACACTCTCTTTACTTGATCAGACACAGAAAAGAGAAACTAGACTATTTCTGGCCATGTCATGATTCACTCAGTACAGGTTTCAAGGGGGGAAAGGACCAAAATGTAATTATTTTATAAATCCACGAGAAGTCAGATTTTGACAAAAGCCAAGAACAGATATCCCGTTCCGTATATAGAAAAGAAACACCAAGTGGAGTGTTGATTCATTACTTTGGTAGCAATGAAACTCTCATTTCAGATGGTGAAATTTGACAGAAGATAATATTTCATGATGCATAAATTATCATGAAATACAGAATATCATTATATTCCCTGTATTCTATCCAAGAGAACCAGAAATAGAAAATTCAGCACGGAAATACTTTTTAATATCTCTGATGTGATTTCACTATTTATAAGAGTAAAGGTAAGTTTAGAAGTTAAGGAGTTCTTCCAGGGGATCACGTAAAGAATTTTAAAGCTGGAAATAGCAAGTACTTCAGTGCCTCAGCGTAGTCACACACAGAGATAATTATTTCAAGGGCTTTCTGTATTGTTTAAAGCAGGAACTATTTAAATTTGAAAACTACTTGCTCTGGTTAAATACATATACTCGAACGTAAGGAAACTTTTGCCTACTTTATAATTCAATGAGGCCTTGACGCAACATGTTTCTCCAATGCATAGACAAGTCAGCCAGCCAGTCAGACATTTATGCTACTAACTACTTCTCCAAAATCTTTAAATGTGTGTTCTATTAAAGTCACAGTATGTTTTCCCCATGTCGTTCAGCACAGACTCGTGGAAAACAGAAACCCCATGCACTGAATTCTTATTGGTGACATACCAGCATCTGCCGAATAAATGGATTCTGCTTTTGGTAAGACAACCTCCTTGACATCCGGTCCGTGACTGCCCTCATCCCCAATGTTCAGCTGAGCCAGGTCCTGGAGATCAGGTTGGGCATCAGTTCCTGATAAAAAAACGTTATCAGTTGGGACAGAAATCATCCTGAAGTTGACTGCAAAGAAATTACACAGGTTGTAGCCTTTCTATTTCAAATTACTTCCACAGATTTTTAAAGACAGAAACTCATACTATGCCACTTTTGACATGGTTGGAGGTGATAACCTCATAGTGTCCATATTTTCCATAGGGACACTAATGCATTAAGACTGACACTGGGGACCTAGAGGATGCTTAGCTGGGGTATCTAACTCACACCCGCCATGACATCAGAGACGGCCTGCATTCTCTCAACTTGATCAGACCTAGAAACTGGGAACTAGACAATCCTTGCCATTTTACAATTCAGGAATTTGAGCATCTATTCAGAAAAAGATTTGAAACGCAGTGATTTTCTCAGAGCCAGAACAATCCAGAACTTGGCAGGCTCTAAGAACAAGTATTCAGGTCCCTACACAAGCAAAGGAATCTCTAGTGGAGAGTTTACTCATTTTCTTAAGTTGAAATGCAACCTTAACATTTGACTCAAGGTGGTATGATATAAGAAATCAGCTGGAAAATGAAATATCTTTGTATTCTACGTATTACAGACAACTGATCACAGGAACACAAAAATCAGCCTTGAAAGTGATTTTTATGTACCTGAGTTGATACACTGTTCTTCCAAGAGTAAACATCGCTTTAGAACATAACGGGTTCTAAGAATCACACAAATTATGTTAAAGCCGGCTCTTGATCCTACATTAGTGCTTCAGCTTATTTCATACAAACTGATTATTATTTCAAATACTTTAGATATTCTTGAAAACAAGAATGATAAAAAAATAGGGCGGAAAATTATTAGCTGCTGATTCAAGTACAAAGGCTTCAATGTAAGAAAATGTTCTACTTTATAATTCAATAAGGCTCTGATGCAATTTGTTTCTATCTCTGATAAACTACAAGTTAGGCATTCAGTCTTTGGATTTTGGACTACCTTTCAAAGAATCTTTATATGTGAACTCTGTTATTAAAGTAACAGTAATGCTATCTCTACATCATTAATGATGTAATGGTGAAAGACTGAAAACACATACATTATACTCTTTTTGGATGACATACCAGTTTCTGCCACTTCAATGGGCTTTAGAATTGGAAAACTCTCACCCTGGACATCAGGTCCCTTTCTGCCCTTACCCTCAGCCTTTGGCAGAGCCAGTTCCTGGAGATCAGCTTCCAGGTCAGGCCCGTAAAACAAAAGTTATCGAGGTGAGTGGCAAACCTACATAAGTGGGTTACTCAGGAATGAGTAAGGTTAAAGTCAGAGACCTTCAAACCTTATCAATTGACGTTTCCAGTCACAAACAGATACTACGCCACATTTGTTATGGCCGCTGGTGATTCTGCCATAATGCCCACATGTGTATTAGGAACAGTAACTCACTAAGCCTGCCAGGGGTGACAGGAAGCATGCTTATTGGAGATACATTACTCACAGGCACCTGAGCTTTGGTGACTACATGCACACTCTCTCTACTTGATCAGACATCGAAATGGGAAACTAGACTATTTCTGGCCACTCAGTTCAGGTTTCGGTGGGGAAAAGACCAAAATGTAATTATTTTCTAAAGCCAGAAGTCAGATTTGGATGAAATTTAAGAACAAATATCCAGGTCTCCATGTATAAAAAGAAAATCAAGTGGAGTGTTGACTCATTAATGCAGTAGCAATGAAAATCTTAGTTTAGATGGTGAAATCTGATGGAAGATAATATTTTATGGAAAAAAAGAAGTCATGAAAAACAGAATATCTTTGTGTGCTCTGTATATTATCTAAGAGAACTAGAAATGGAAAAACCAGCACTGATTCTTTTTTTAATATCTCCGATTTGATTTCACTATTTATAAGAATAAATGTAAGTTTAGAAGATCAGGGGTTCTCCCAGGAGATCACATGAAGAACCTTAAACCTTGTACTAACACCTACTTCAGTGCCTCAGCATAGTCATACGCACAGATAATAATTTCAAGAGCTTTCTGTATTGTTTAAAGCAGGAACTATTTAAAATTTGAAAATTACTTGCTCTTGGTTAAAGTACATGTACTCAAAAGTAAGGAAATGTTTTTCTCACTTCATAATTCAATGAGGCTTTGACCCAACCTGTTTCTCCAACGCATAGACTACAAGTCAGCCGGCCAGTCAGACATTGAAGCTCCGAACTACCATTCCAAAATCTGTAAATGTGTGTTCTATTAAAGTTACAGTATGTTCTCTCTATGTCGTTCAGGAGAGACTTGTGGAAAACAGAAACCCTATGAATTGTATTCTTATGGGTAACATACCAGCTTCTGCCATATACATGGAATCTGCCTCCTTGACATCTGGTCCGTGTCTGCCCTCATCTTCAATGTTTAGCTGAGCCAGGTCCTGGAGAACCGCTTCTGGGTCAGGCCCTTAAAAATAAATGGTGATTACAAACCAGACCCCTACATATGCTGCCTGCAAGACACTCAATTCAAATGAAAAACAGACATCGACTACAAGGAAGGAGATGGAAAATGATATTGCCTTGATAGACCTAGCGGGTATTGCGCTGAATGAAAGAAGTCAGATAAAGAGAAATATCACATGATTTCACGTAGATGCGGAATCTAAAGAACAAAATAAACAACACAGCAAAAAATGGAAATAAACTCATAGATATAGAGAACATACTGAGGTCTACTAGATGGGATGGGGGTTGTGGGGGCCGGCGAAGAAGAGCAAAGGGATTAAGAATTACAGATGGATAGTTACAAAACAGACATGATGATATAAAGTGTAGCATAAGGAAAATAGTTAACAATGTTGTAACAAATATGTAAAGGGGAAAAAGGGAACTAGATTTAGTGGGTGATCGCTTTGTGAGTTATATAAATCTCTAATCTGTATGCTGTACAATTGAAACTAATAAATTATTGTATGCCAACTATAATTGAAACAAAAACAACTCATTGAATTGTACAATGTAAATAGGAGCAACTGTCTATTATACTTCTATAAATCTGGGGAGAAAAGATAATGCTATTTTCTTTATTCCCTGGATGCACTGCAGTTTTTGCGTTGCAGCTGGCTAGGACCAAATATTACGGTGAGGTGTGTCAGGTGGAAGGATATCATATAATTTCCTTGAGGATGGGGACAGGTAAAGTTTTTGACAGAGATAACTGAATCCAAATGGGATATGACTAATAAAATGCTGCTTTTAGCAAAAAGAAAAAAAAAAAGAAAGAAAAAGAAAAAGAAAAGAAAAGAAAAACAGAAAGAAAAAGAAAAAATAAAGTGATCACTATGACCCAATAGACAGGGAATGTAAATAAGGAAAAGATAAACTTCATTCCATCATTTGTACAGTATAAAAGCCTATAGTCTAGTGTGATAAGAAATATAACTAAGATGAACTTCATATCTTCACTTTTCTGTATTGTGAAAACGTATCTTAAATGACGATGAGAAGAAAAAGCACACACCTACATTTCCTGTATATCACCGTAGTATAAAGAGTCAGCTCTATCGAAGAAACCTGAGGTCTACACCATGGATAGTCTTGTAATTACAAATAATATGTAATTTACTGAAGGATTTACTGAGAGCATCTGTCGGCCTATAACAAAGGTGACACGGGTGGCACCGACCCCTTACCGCAGTAACCTGAAAATAACTATGTGCAAATAACTATTTCCATTTAGGTGTAAAGGCCCTACTCGTAACTTTCCATAAGTGAGTCCCATTCAGAAGAAAGTGGTAAGATAATAGCCAATTAGTAGTGATAAAGAGCAAAATGTCTGTCTTTCAGTGAGAATAAAGGAAGGAGGATGGGAAGAAATGAGTAGACTGTGTTGTTATTCATATTGGGGAAATCTCTCACTGGCAAACTGCCAAAATGATCTCTGGCCTCAAGTATGTAAATAATTCACTACCAGCGACTGATGAAAATACTAGATAGTTAAAAGAAATAAGTTCAGCTTCATAATCATTGTAACATACTGGGATTTTCCTAATCTTAAAAGTATTTCAACTCCTATTAAGGTCACTGTAAAAATCACACTCCTCCTGGAGTGCACTAGAAGAATCGGGGGGACCACTTCTGAATCTCTATGTCTCACCACGGTGCTGTACATTTGATAAGTAATGTCAAATATTATGGAATGTCAACTGTAATTGACAATTAAAATATACTATGCTTTCTAATTACCTATGAGCCAGTATTCTGAATTACCCAGCTTTTACCAAACTTACCATATCAAAATACCAATCAGAGGAAACAGTGGCCATCACTGACCCAGTCCATTTCCAGGGTCTCTATCCTGCTCCACTGAACTGCATCTGTTCCCAGGCCAGTACTAAGATACTTTACCGTACAGACACACTTGAGAATGGAGCATTTAGGAAAAGCCATTCACTATTTCGTATATGTACCAACACAGACGTTAGGAAGAACACTAACCTCGAAATGAAGTATGAACTACGTCTCAATGAGTCCAGGGATCTGCCACAGCTTTCTCATTAATAAAATTGGGCTACCATCATATGCGAATAGGCTTTATTCTCAGCGTTATAGGGAGTGCGGACCTGGCACTCTGCCCACGCTCTTAAAAATTACTCACACTGTTGATGCAATGACTGAGGAGGCCAAACGACCACATTCTAAGAAGAACAAATTGAACGAGCAAACTAATGGACATTTTTGTAGTGAAAATGACACGTAGTTTCCTCTGATTCAGCAAAGACTGTCTTTTGGAGCACACAAGATGAACCCTGGAAGCGGAAATGTCATTATAGTTAAAGGGTTCAAGAAGCTGGAAACTATTCTGTTCACATTTTTGGCCCGTTTTCAGAAAATGTTTCAGATACTTTTCTACGTTTTCTTTCCAACAGTCATGGTATGCCACAGTTCGTGAGCCATAAGTACACCCCTTTCACCCACACGCATTCTTCTTGCCTCTCTCTCACCTTCACCCTCAGGTGGCCCTTCATCTTCTTTCTCTTGATCAGATGTAATATCGTGACTCTCAGTTGGTAGCTCCTTTTGCTCAGGTTTTTCTTCACTGGGTTCCTGGTCCTATGGGTGTGTGGTGTGGGTGCAAAAGAAAACTTTTCTTGTTAATGCATGCCAGTGATATAAATATACAGAATACACAGATAGGTAGATGATAGATAGATAGATAAGTATAAAGACATTTAGAAAAACATAATTCTAGATCATTGTCCTTAATGGATTTACTCTTCCCAGAGTCTGGCTAGTCCAAGAGGAGTTGCCCACAAGGACTTCGGAAGCTATTTTAAACTCCGATGGGATGCATGTACGCAGTCTGTTGTTAATAACAACGAGAAAGAAGTCATAGGGTGTATTTCCACTGGCAACACCACAATGTAATCCTCCAGGTTGAAAGTTTCTTTCCTAAGGACTCCCCCAGGATCAATGTTTCCTTCCTTTTCTGAACACAGAAACTCCTTTCACTGTACCTATGTTCGCTGAACAGAACTTTGAGAAAAATAAAATTTCTGGTAAGAGAAACATTAAATATTAAATCACTCACAACCACAGGTCCAATTGGCTCGGAAGGCTCTTGCTCTACTGGTATTATATTCCACAGGGATCTTGATCTCACATGCCTGCTCATATCTCACACTGAAAGGAGAACATTGTGATTTGGATAATGTATTTAAGAGGATAGCTTTGGCCACTTCCACGGCCAAAAATGACTTGTAACTAAAAAGAATGAAAACTTCCTGCAAAAAAGGTCTCAGGTTATGTATAATTAAACATGCTTTCCAATTACACTAATTAGGGCTGTTTCCAAAGCCATTTATGTCATGGCCAAGCTGGCAGAGAAATCACCTCAAGGTATGCAGCAAGACAGAGGACTTTTGAGGTGAACTTTGATTTTATGACTGGATTCCCCATCATCGACACGTTTACGACAATGTCACTAGAAATTTAAAACTCGAGTGACTAATGTTTTGGCCACACGCCCACTGACGACTCTCATTTTGCCCCCGATATAAGGTTTTCTGGGCAGACAAAGAAAGGCTCAGTCTTTCCGCGCTGCCTGTGGCTGTCTTCGGACTGCAGGCACAGGTGACTAGCTGCCATGCAGACCGATGGGCCCGCTTCACCCCTGGAACTCCGCTTGGTGCACGTCAACGCTCGGGAGGAAAGGTACGCTCCCACAGCGTTCGGGTTTCTAGGCCCTGCTGTTACTGCCCACCGTGCCCCGAGCCCAGGGCCCCACTGAGGACACCCCATTGCTTCTGCTATCTCCGGGAAGTTCCAGTAGCCCCTAGGACCCAGATACCTGAGATAACGTCCCCAAGACTCTCCCCGTCTTTAACTGACCCCTCCACTCCACAGCCCACCGTCCTCCCTTGTCCTGGTCCCGCCAGGCCTACAAGGGCCATGGCGGCTGTGACCCTGACAGGAGAAAGTCGATGACCTCAACATCCTTCCTCCTCAGAGGACACAGAAAGCAGCCCTGTCCCGACTGAAGCCCGCGGCTCTCCCCTCACTCTCCTCACGCTTAGACTCCCAGGAAGACCGATCTGTGGACCTACCAGGTGAGTCTCTGCCAACGAGAACGAACCGAGCAGGAAGGAACACGACCGCCTCTGCCCCGCCTGTGCTGGCAGCACGCGGACAACAAGGCGCATGCTCAGCAACGGTCAAGGGCTGCAATGCGTGTGCGCAACAATGGGCATGCGCACTGACTTTGCTGCCTGGTGTGAGGGTTCAGGTTTTCCCACCAAGGCCGCAGAGCACTGAAACCAAGATGCCTACCACAGACGAAAGAGGGCCCTTGAAATGCCATTTTTCCTCCCCCCACCCACCCATCGATCTTCCCTATGCTTCCAGAAAGTTCGTGAACATACAGCCCCAGATTATCCTTAGCGGAGAATGTGTATAGATGAAGGATTTTAATGCCTCTTTTTACACGTGCTTTGAATAGTTGATTCCTTCTCCTCTTCTGGGTTTTGTGTCATGAGTACAAGGTATTTGTTCACATAGTTTAAAGCGGTTCACCTCTGTTTCCTTTATTTCTTTTTTCTTGCCTTACTGCACATTTCAATCCCGAGACGGCTGCCCTATTTCTCTGAATCCATCTGTAGCCATTCAGTTACTGCGTGATTCAGAAATACACTTAGATAATGATCCTAGAATCTAGGCTCAGTCCACTTTTGCATTGGGTACAGCAGTGGTAACTATGCTCATCATGAACTGTACTTCCCAAATACCAGCCGAACAACTTGAGAAACAAAGATGACAGTATTGCCTAATACCGTCATGGAGAGCCTTGCCTGGACAGAGTCTTTGGAGTGTCTTGGAGGTGGCAGGCCAGGCGAGATGTTTATTCAGATTTTGAAATCTCGGATAAAGAAAATCTTTCAGAGTGGGGGCAAGGCGTGAATCGTGATATCGTCGTTCGGGCTTGTGGATACTGCAAGGCAAATTTATTAACAGAGTGTTCAAAGAGTATCGGGATCGAAAAATGTCACTTGACACGTTTTGATGAAGACTCAACGTGTCTTTTCAGTAGCTGCTGTAATAAAGGATGAAGTTATTTGCAGCTCTTATCTTAGGCAGGAGACTCCTGTTTTAGTAAAGATATGTTGAAGAAGACAGTGGAATATATACTCTTGTTGACGTAGACAGTAGCTGTGTGCAGGTTTCTGTTTCAATAGTTTTACAAAACATATCTGGTTTGCGTGGGAAGTAGCATACGTCAGGGAAAGACAGGAAGAGGACTCATATCAGAAAGTTGCTATTTTTAAGGAAGTTAAGATATATTGTTGCACAGACTATTATGTATCCCATCCATTAGGTTTCATTTAAGGAAATTTCTTGAATGGCACACAGGAGGTTTCTCAATCCATCGAACTCTAACTCTCTCTCTCTCTCTCTCTCTCTCTCTCTCTCTCTCTCTGTCTATCTTTGCCTCTCTCTGTCTCTCACCCTCCCTCTATTTGTACTTCTTCACTCCCTTCCATCTTCCCTAAAAAGCAGCTTGAATACAAATTGTGGTTCTTTAATAACAAATTTTGCGAATTTGAATAGTCATAATTCTGCTGCTTTAATTTAGCTTGTGTTTTAGGTTTTGATCTTTCTCATGAAGGAGAGCATCGTTACTAAATTTTACTTACTCCGTTTCTCTTAACACCCCTTTGTCACGTAGTGCATTCAAGAAGTGCTCAAAGAATGGGAGATAGTGATTTCTAGGTTTAGAGTTTCTGTGGGAACTTAACCTCCTAACGGTCTAGTTCAGGCTATCAGAAGACTGGACAGCTGTGGGTCGTGAGGACCTGGTCTTTGATCATTCCTAAACTGTTCCCCTCCACTTCAGAGGGCAGACTTCATTCTGATGCCGATATTTAGCTTTCTCCCACCATTCCTGTGGGAAATAACCACTGACCCACTTGATATGGAGCCATAATGGGATTTGGATGGAAGCAAGTTGTGAAGTAGCTCTGGTGATGCACAGAAAGCAGCAAAGGTATGAAAGGCACTGTCGAGACAAGAATTGCCTGATACCTGACTCCCGAGACTCACTCTGGGCCACTGAGCAAGGAGTTAGGAATGGGACTGCCAGCAGCTCCTCTAGCTGTGGGAGGGCTGCAATGTAGCACATTGACCAGAGCCTCCTTTCCCTCATGCAGGAGAAATTTGAAGAAATTTTTAAATTTTTATTTCATTATTAGTTTCAAGTATACAGTACATTGGTTAGATATTTATAGAGTTTCTAAACAACTGCCCTTTCTCTCCTCTGGCTCTATACCTCGCCATCACTTCCACAGGACCCAGGGCAAGTGGGGCATGCAGTGAGTTCTACAGAGTCTGAGCAGCTGCTTTTTTTTCCAGAGGACAATAAACCGTTGGCCTCAGCTCAGGCTGCTTGGTTGTTAAGGTCACATTATTTCTTACTTAACATGTGAGATGCAGCTCTCACAATTGGCACATGAGATGAGAGCACAGTGGGAGATGAGGTTCTTTTGCTACAGCCCAGCGATGCATGATCTTCGACCATGTCCCGGCCCAGGCTCAGTTTCCACAGGATGCAGAGAGAACAGGAGGCCATAGTCACCTGCTCACCCTTTTGCCTGTGAGTTCCTTTCTGGATCAAGAGACAGATGTCATGTGCAATGCAGACACCGTTATCTGAACTTTCATGTGAAGCTTTGCAGATGGAGCTGACCGTTGATCAGCAGTTGGATATAATTTGGTAGTCGCAGCGGTCCTTATCACAGATGATATTTTTCTCTGAAAATACTGAATTTCCAAGGATGAGGATGGAATGGTGGTTCTCACGTGCATCTGTTTGCATATAATTCCACAGCAGCATTTGTTAGTCATTGTGGATGTTCTGTGAAAAGACTTTCACGTTCACCAAACTGTTGTTTGAACTTATAGGGGGGTCAGAAGATTAATTTTGTCGGCCACAAACACTATGTTGAAAGAATGAGAAAACACCAAATAGAAAATACCAGCCTGCATAGCATATATCATATGAAAATATACTCCACACACGCACGCACACGTATGAATTGATATGCTTTTTGAATTCTGTGCAATATGTGTATTTCTCACGCATGGTAACAAAGCGATTGAATGTCGCTGCTTTGGAGGGTAACAGTCGAATACCGAGAGGTCATTTCTTCAGCTTTGTATGAGGAAAGGGGATTAAGACGTGCTCAGAAGAATTTCACCCTATTCAGGAACTTTCTTCACAGGGCTTGAAATATCTCTCGATGTAGTTTAATTTGTTTCAGTTTTTCTGCGGACACTTGTCCCTCAGCAACCTCCACTGTGGAATCCTGAAGTTGTGAGAAGAAAGTTGGGATTAGCGGAGAGCCTTTGTTCTTCATCATCTCTGTTAAGGCCCAGATCGTTTCCTGCTGTGTCTTTCCACAGTCGCAGCTGTGAGTCTTCTTCCTGTGTGCGTGACTCTGCACTGGTCTGATGCTCCCTTGACCGCTCTGTTTTTTTCCGTTTTACTGTGGAGCCTTTCTTATGGTTGCTATTGTGTATTTAAATAGCATCCAGTGACAGTGCCAAGTTTGGTGCTCAGGACTGACACATATTATGCATATTCCATATATTTTCAAGCATGGTTATGTCTTCTTAACGACTTTCCCTTAAGGGACTTGGAGAAGATCAATGTGATTAAGTATCAGTGTTTAACGTCACATTTTACTCGGCAATCAACCCGACGAATTTCTAATCAGATCGACAGTTATTACACTTGAACAGTTACATTAGCACAAACTCAGATTAGAAGGTAGGGCTTTGGAAGGTAATTCAGCCATGAGCGTGGAACCCTCAGGAATTTGGGATCAGTGTCCTTCCCAGAGGGACCCCAGTTAGCACTCCTGTTGTGTCCAGAATAACCAGAGCCAACTTGAGTGCTCTTAACCAGGAGACAGTTTATTAGCCGGCGGCTGTCCTTGCAAAGGAGCAGCCCCGAATTGCCAAGATACAAGGTTTTTAAGCCCCAAATCCCATTCCTCATTCTGTCTTAAACACAAAGGTCCATCTTTCTCCTATTCACTACCTGTCAACCCACTGCTCAGGTGTGCAAGCGGGAAGTATAGAAGCAGAAAGCTTATTGTTAGAATGTTATGTTCCTATGGGTGATTGCCTATGTTCCCATGGGCAATAGCCAGTGTTCCCATGGGCGATGGCTAAACAGTAATTTTCAGCTTATATACAATTGATTATTTTTCATGCCACGCAAGCAAGCAGGGTTACACAGGCTAAAATTGGCAGTTAGCGTATGAGCTCATTGTTCCAAGTTTCATGATTAACAGAATGTGGTTAGGGGTTCCAGAAACTAGGCCTAAGGTATAGACTTCCTTCGTCCAGTTTCAGGTTTTAATTATTCTTTAACCCTTTCACATTTCAGCGGGCTATTACACTCCCATGCACTTTGTGCCATGTGAGGATCATAGAATGATAATTTTCTGCAACCCAGAGGGAGGCGCTCACCAGAACCCGACTATGCTCCACCCTGATCTTGGACTTTGATTCTCTGGGTTGTGAGAAATAAATTCTTGTTGTTTATAAGCCACCCAGTCTATGAAACCTGGTGTGTGTGTGTGTGTGTGTGTGTGTGTGTGTGTGTGTGTGTGTGTGTTTTGTTTTGAATTTATTTATATTGTGAATTTAAAATCCACAAATTTCACTTTCCGGAAAGTCATCTTATTAGAAATATATCAAGTGCACTTAATACAAGGAAATCGGTGTCTTGGTACCACCAGCAAGACAGACACGTTCTCATCGTTCCTTCAAATGGAAGTTTTCTTCAATTTCCCTTCAATTTAGACCAAGACGATCTCAGTTCTTGGAGATCTGAGTGATCTTTTCCCAAAATGTACGGTGAAGAAGCTGACCTTAACATAAGGTCCCTCCCAAGCAACAGCACATTAGATCAAATAATTTTGCCCTTGAAGGGCCCCGTCTTTGCTGCTTACCTGGCATCTGCAGTTTTACTGGCAGGTCGGGAGAGACCCACAGCAGCAGTACACATGCCCAAACTCATTGTCACTTGCAATCTCAGCCACTGACCAGAAAAAAATTCCATATTCGGATAGAGAGGCTTGACATGAAAAAGCCAACCTAAGTGCAGATGCCCTTTGGTCAATCGGAGGTTCTGCTCCCACATAGGAGACTGGCAGGTCCTCTGAGCCTTGTGTTTATTAACATGGCGAAACATGTGGAATGCCAAGCTTCTTGAGCTGCTTCCACAGCAAATTTCCAGCAAACAGTTCCCCTTAACAACTGCTCCCAGGAGACGTGTAGTGCCTTTCGAACAGTGTCCTGTCAGGAGAGACAGCAGGCAGTGATACTGGACTTCCTATAAACTGTCTCCGATAGAAGCGTAGTGTTCAGTTTGATCTGAGTTTCAAAGTGAAAGGTGAAAGAACCTCTATCCACTGGGACCTCCAAACCTATTCCTCCTTATTCACTGAGGCCTCCTTTTCGGGCCTTGGGGACAAGAATGTAAGCAGGCTCCCAAGCAGAGTGGTAAACATGACCTAGTCACTTGAAAATACCTCGATAGTTGGACAATCAGAAGCCAGAATCTCTGGCCCTCCCACCTTGCTGAGCTGACCCTCCTCCGCTCTTATGGAGAGACAGAGGTTAAATTTCTAACCTAGAAACACTGGTTTCCTCTAAAAATATGTGGCTACATCTCATCCTAAAAAGGCATCATGCAGGTCTTTCAGACTGAACCAGTTCATTCTAAGGCTGTGCAGGAGCGGCAGGAAAATATCACCCGTCAAAACCCCCAGCATCGGACCTCGCAAAACCCAGGACATTCGTCCCAGCAGGACCTTGGAAAGGTTTCCTGGGAGGTGACTCTAGCTTCTGGCAGCTGCTGACAAGGACCAACTCACAGGACCTTCCACAGCACAGGAGCTCTACTACTGACTAGATGCACTAGTGCCAGAGCTCACACACCTCAGGGAGGAGAAGAGACACTTGTCTCATTTGTGCTATTCAAGACCCAGAATAGATCCTGGCTGGCTCAGAAGACCTGAGAGACCAACGCTGGATGGCAGGACCAAGTGTGAAACAAGGACAGCTGGAGAAGTTGGCTTCTCTTCCAGGAGAGGAGGCAGAAGCTCCAGGAAGCAGCTGAGGAGCGATGCAAGACCAGACATGTGCCAAGCAGGGTGAAGAGTAGGGGAAGAGCACAGAAGCAACGAGGGCTCTGATCTGGGGTCCTGCTTCCCGGTCAGAAGTGATCCTGTCCTACTACCCCGGCTCACTTTCGGGTCTGTGGTACATTTCAGGTGTATGAGTCACATGTTTCACACGTGATATGTCATGGGAGTTCTGGTACGTGAGACTGACAGCAGAGACTCTGCTCACCAATCGCTGATGAAGCGTTGCCACACCCGATTCGTTCCGTCCTCTTTGCCGACATTGGAGGCCACAAAAGTGTCATAAGAAACCTGCTTGCCGGCCTTGGAAATGCTCTATGAAGTTGGAGCATAGACCGGTCGGATGTCCCCAGGGCATCGAGGCACATATTGGACAAAGCACAGATCTGGTGTGCGTGCTACAGGTTAACTTGGAGTGTTCCCCAAGTCCTTTTTGAACAAAGTACTTCTCGGGACATGAGGGGTAAGGAAAGGTGTAATGGTATGAGATATTCGTCGGCTGAACAGAGGCACCCTCCGTGGGGACTTCACACATTCCGTGATGTAATTCTGGCATTTGGAACAGGTAGCTACGTGGGCCAAGATCTTGGATAGGGACAAATTTTTACGGCAGCCATGGAACGAAGTCGCTGTGCTCTCAAACTGCCACCCGAGTTCCATAGCTCAATCGCCAGGTTCCAGCGGCCTAGGACAGACTCCACCGACAGGCTTCTTCGGCTTCAGACTTTCCTGCAGGCCTGCACAGCAAAAGGTGTGTCCGCAGAGAGCCCGCGCTGGCCTCTCGCGCACCTCTGAGACCACAGGACACATGCAGCAGCCCAATGGTTCGGGTCCACCGGGGTCCTGCCAGCTGCATACCACCCTCTCGGTCCTGTTGTTGCGCTGCCATCTGGCTGCCCTATGGTACCTGGTTAAAACAGCCCCAAATGACTAAGACAGGAATTGGTACCAAGAAGTGGGTGTGCTGCTGGAAAACACCCATGAACGTGGAAGTGGCTTTGGAACTGGGTAATTGGTTGAGGTTGGAAGAGTGTTGAGGTGCCTGTAGACATATGGACGCTGAGGGCAGTTCTGGTGGTCCCTGTAATAACAGAGGAGAGCTGTCGAGAAAGCTTCCATCTTCTTAGAGAATATCTAAATAACCGTGTAGAGGATGTTGGTAGAAATACGGATGGTAAAGGCCATTCCGATGAGCTCTCGGAGGGAAATGAGGAACTGTCATCGGACAATGTTGAAGAGGTGATCCTTGTTATAAAGTAACGAAAAAGTTGTATGCGTTGTGCTTGAGGACTACTGTTTTGTGGATGGTAGAACTTGCAAGTGAGGAAAATTGGCTACTTAGCTGAGGAAATTTGTGAGGAAAGAGTTGAAGATGGCTTGGTTCCTCCTGACTGCTTGTAGTAAACTGCGAGAAGAGCAAAATGAACTGAAGATAGAAGTGTTACGGACAGAGGACCAGAACTTAAAGATTTAGAAAATGCTCAGCCTGTCCATGTTGCGAAATTTGAGAAAACTCTGCAATAAGCGCCAGGGGTGTGGCCAGTGGCTTTTAAATGAGGAGATAACATGGGTTTGAACCATGGACTAACCATCTCATTAGAAGCCAGGAATGGAGATGGGATTATACCAGTAGAAACAGGGCCAGGCGGGACCAAAATACACAGATAAGTTGGGACAAAATGAAGACTGTTGGACTTCTTTGACACAAAAGGGTCAGACCATGGATCTCTTTGGCTCTGAACAGGTACTGTTCTTCAGGACACAGGAAGAAGGATCCCAAGCGCGATTCAGAGATCGTCAGGGCTCCCACACTCCCCCACCAGGGCCCAGAGTGCTAGGGCACTGGAGGCAGTGCTGGCTCCTCATCGAATTCAAAGGACAGGGCCAACATCCAGCAGAGCTTTGGCAGTGAGTCCGACCTCAGAAACCTGGGGGCACAGCTCTGCTATGACAGACAACTGCAGCTTGGGTGAGAGAGCTGCTGTTTGGGCAGGACCCTGTCGGAGAGCCTCGGGGTGGCTGGGGCCACAGTAGAGAGCCACGGCTTGGGCAGTGCCCCTCCAAAATGTGGAGTGACCTTGGTGCCCTAAGGAGTTTGGAAGTCAGGATCATATTCTCAGTGTGTCTCGAATCGGAGCATCTTGCCTAAGAATTATTCTCAAGCTTTAAGGTCTCACAGAACCTGTCTTACTTTGGATTGGACTTGGTGGGAGCCATCATGCCCTCCTTCTTACCTATTTGTTCTTCGGGCATTCGAATGTCTATCTGACGCCCGGCCCAATTTAGTATTCTAAAAACATGTGCCTTGTTTGTTATCAGAGTTTCACAGCTCGTGAGAAATCGTGCCTCAGGATGAATTTTTCCTCGAATCTCATCTATATCTGATTTAGAAGATAGTCCATTGAGACTTTGGGACTTTCGACTTTGGAGTTGACGCTGGAATGAGTTCTGACCTTGGGGGATGTTGAGACAAAATGAATGTATTTTGCATGTGAGCACATGAATTTGGGGGGCCTGGGGACAGAATTAGTGCGCTGAATATTTGTTTCCCTTCAAATGTCCTAGGTTGAAACCTAAACCCCAATGTGACAGTATAGGGCGCTGGAGCCTTTGAGAGACAATTAGGTCATGTGAGTGGAGCCTTTATGAATAAGATCAGTGTCCTTATAAAAGGGACCTCAGAGAGCTTTTCGCCGGCTTTCTGCCGTGAGCAGGTACAACAACATTTCTGCCGCCCAGAACCCGACCATTGTGGCACCCTGAGCTCCAGCTTCCAGCCATCAGAACTGTGAAAAATAAATGTCTGTTGTTTGTAAGCCACCCAGTCTATGGTACATTTTTATAGCAGCCCGAACGAAGACAGACGGGTAATATTTGTAGATGCAACGTTAAATAAAACTCTATTTGTATGATTAATATTGATACCCTGCTAGTAAGTGAAAGTACAAATGTATAGTTATCATAGATAGAGTAATATTCGACAACAATTAGTAATGATTGGGTACACTGTTAATATTGTGTCCAGAAAAAAGAAGATCTTTCAAATAATTAGTAGGGAACACGATTGAGATTTAAGTAAACTATTAAGAGAGCATATGTGAGCTTGGAAATGTGTTAAAGGGCTGCATATTCTTTGTTTCCCCAAGCTTTATTGATGTTTGATTGAGAAATAAAAATTTTACATATATATCCATGTGTAGATATCTTTTGGTTGTGCGATGTGATGATTTCTTTAGGGTAGACTGCACAATGATTTCATATATATACATATATATACATACATACACACACACACACACACACACACATACATACATACTGTGAAATGATTTCCACGATGTTTGCAAATGTGTGTGCAATAATGTAAAGCAGAATACTGTATATTAGTAAAATATGGGAACACCAAACTTCTTTATAAAAGGACCAGAAGTAAAAATGTTAGGCTTTGTGGGATACGACAGTCTCTGTGGCATATAGTTTGGGGTTGTTTATTTTATTTTAAGTAAGCCCTTAAAATGTAATAAAAAATTCTTAGCTCCAAGGTATACAAAACAAGTCATGGGCTGGATTTCTCCTGCAAGCCATCGTTTGTGAAGCCCGGGATTATATATGAGTTCACATATTTGAATATAATTTTTCTACGGGTAGTCATAATCTTAGCAAAGGAGGGTTCTATTTCCTCACAGGATGTAGAAAGTCTCAAGAGAACGTCGCTTTCACTCTACAAATGAGAAAAAGCCCAACAGTCTACAAAGTCACTGATTTTTAAAAGTGCTTCATTTATTTAGAGCCATTTTGTAGGTTCACTGCAAAATTCAGAAGAACGTATAGAATTTTCCCATATGCCCCTTACATAGTCCAAATGCGTAGTACCGTTCATTATCAACAGCCCCCACCAGAGTGGTGCACTTGTGATATTTGATGAACCTATTGGATTTTCTTTTAAACCATGAGAGAGCTGAAGTAACAGGGTAGCCACAAACTGATACCAAAGAGCCCCTCTAGACACTCGGACATGGAAACTGTTTCACATCGGCTACAACTTGTGAGGAAGAGTGACATTCCTAACAGTGGGTAAGAAGAGAACCACTGAAATTGTAACAAATTCATAAGATCAAATACAAGCTAATGAGAGAGTTCAGAATCCCTGGAGGTCTCAGACGTAAAAGAAATCCAGGTTCACTCGCTAGCCCTTTTTTGCTGACCTCCACTTGGCATGTCTGAGGGAGAGTGGGAAAAGTCCAGGAGACCCAAGAGAGACCTCTTTGTAGCACACAGAAAAGAAATCCTGCCTAGTTCCCTAACCCTTCTTCTAAAAACAAAGTGTCTTCAGCCACTGTAGGAGCAACAGGAAACTTGCTCATCATGGGTCTCTAATGAAGGTGTGGTGATGTTGAGGGAGGAAGAAAAGAAAATAAAAGATGTCTGTGTCTGGAGGAGAGGCAAAATACCCAGGCAGGCCCAGAAACGCACACTGATATACAAAGAGGTTTGTTACGCCAGCGCAGTCTAGAAACGGGCATCATCTTGCTTGTTTTGAACCTTCTCTTCATGCCCCCAACTCTGAAGCTGGATTGGCTGGCGGAGATGGGACTGGTACCTCCTGGGTCTCCCTGGACCTCGCTCCACCCAGTCCTTAAATTCCCGCCGTAACCCTTTGCCCCGCAGTCAGCCTTACCTTGTGGCTTCCCTGGGCCTCATATTTAATGGTAAGCAGCAGCCCTCAACTCACATGGCCCTCTCGCGGCCTGCACATTTAGGGGTAGACATTTGGTGGTGAGTCACTGGTGCCAGCCCGAGTTGTAATATCTTTGGGGCTGATCACATGGTCTGAGGGCCTGAGGAGGGATGTCGGCTGGCTTTGCTGTGATCTTAGACTTATACAGGAAGCCACAGATTCAGCACTGGCAGGAAACCTGACTCTGTACTGGTTGGGTGAAATTTGTTCTCCTTATCCCAATGACTCCCTGGATGCCCTCCCCACCCAACTCGCATATCACCTCAACATTCTTTCAGCTGCGGAGTCGTATGGGCAGCTGGAATGCTACCGAGCTTTTGTGCACTGGTTCTTTCGCTAAGCCTCCCTGGGCCTAGGACTGGAGGTAACTGACCTCGGCTGCCGCATGTCGTCTCCCACTTCCCTCTAGATCCAGCATAGGCAGCAACCATCCACGGACCGCTCTGTCGCTCCTACCAGGTAGCCCCAAGCAATCGGGAGGCTGGCATCAGACCACAACAGAGCACCACCTGACTAGCTTCGTAAGAGGCACACCCAAGGAGTCGTCTCAACAGGTACACGAGATTGCTTGGGCGAATCCCACTCCGTGGGATCAGTCCCCACACAGCAACTCATACCCTGTGGACATGGCCAATTCCCACAGCCAGTCAGCCCGAGAGTCAATCCCATCTACTGACATACTAACAGCAATCTCGGCTTAGCTACAATAGGAGAACACACAGAACCACACCGGAAACACAACCAGAGAACCAGGCACAGGCGATCAGGAAGACTGTGCCACTGGGCCACAGAGGACATCTACTACATAAGGCCACCTGGCCAAGGCTGGCGGATGAAAGCAATCTTTTTAATACATGGAGCAAGCACAGACAGGCAGCTAAAAGGAGAAAACAAAGAAATATGCCACAAATGAAACAACAGGAGAAAACTCCAGAAAAAATAACTAAATGAAATGGAGGCGAACAACCTACCAGAGACAGAGTTCAAAACACGGGTTATAAGGATTCTCAACAAACTTAGAGGGAGAATGGATAATCTCAGTGAGACCTTCAACAGAGAGATAGTTTTATCAAAAAGCACATAGAAACCATAAAGGAGAACCAGTCAGAAAAGAAGAATACAATAAGTGAAATGAAGAATACGTTAGAAGAAATCAACGGTCGATTAGATGAAGAGGAGGATTGAATCAGAAAGTTGGAAGACAAGGTAGCAGAAGACACCTAATCGGAACAGCAAAAAGAAAAGGGAATCAAAAAATCTTGGAGTGTTGAGAGTCAAGATGGCGGACTAGGGAAAAGTGAGGTTCGCCTTTTATCAGGACCGCATTAAAATTACAAACGAATTATAAAATAATCAACACGGAGAATCACATGAAGTCTAGCTGATCATAACACATACATGTGATGATATAAAGAAGGAGTCACATCGAAACCGGTAGGAGGGGCGAAGATGTGAAACGGGCTGGTTTCACACTGCACGTGCCGGTGAGCACGAGGAGGGAGATCATGGCTGCAGAGGCCCCTCTGAAAGAGAGAGGGGTCTTAGTGCCATACAGGGGCTCCCCAGTGCAGGGAAGGTAAGTTTCCAAAAAATCTGACTATAAAAATCATTGGGAATTCTGTTCATCTGTGTGAGACAGAAGGAGACTGAAATGCAAGGCGCCCCTTTTAAAAGGTCTACGCAGAGGCTCTCTGACCAGCAGACACACACCCTTGGTTCCAGCAGAAGATCGGAGGCTCAGGAGGCCCAAGAGTCATACCGGGAATGACTGCATTACGTGGCGCCAGAGCGAGGGCTGGAGGGGCAGCTGCCATTTTGCTTTAGTTAGGCCCCACTATGGGGCAGTTCACAGATGGACGCCAGCTTGCTTGTGCTGAACCCTCCCCCGACATGACCAAATCTGAAGCTGCGATGGTCCAGTGAAATCGGCTCACCATCCCCAACCCACAGATTGCCAGGTTGTGGCCCGTTGCTGGGAAGCTACCCCCACTCTGCCTCTTTCTGGGGCAGAACATTCCAGGCAGGCATGAGACCCCAGCCAGCGCTGTGCACACATTTCAGGGGTAATAGTTGTGTGTGGATCACTGCTTCCAGCAAGAGCTTGGGCAGATCTCGGGGGTCTGTGGGCCTGCCCCAGACGGGAGCTGTTCTCACTGCGATCTCTGACTTTTGGGGAACCCGCGGACCCAGAACTGGCAGGAAATCCGGTGCTGTATAGGCCAGACGGCCCCTTGTGTCACTGAGACACCACCCTACCCAACCCACAAATGACCTGTGGCCAGCCTGTTCCCAGGCAATCCAGTCCGATCCTGTGCTTTCCTTGGGACACACATTTGAGAGCAAGCAGTAGTACTTAGTTTGTGCAGCCCGTGCAAACCTCGTGCATTCAAGCTATCGTATTTCTTGAACTGATCTCGGGCATTCACATGCCCAAGGCAGGCAGTGGCTGGCCTTGCTGCAGTCTGAGTGTTTTATAGGAAGCCACAGAGACAGTGCTGGCATGTAAACTGTCACCGCAGTGGCTGGGTGAAATCTGCTCAATATATCGAGGGGACTCCCTGGGTCCCCATGCCATCCCACTTGTGGATCACCCAGGAGCTCTTCCAGTTGCAGAGTCCTATGGGAAACTGAGAGGTAACCTCAAGTCTTGAGGTGCACTGCTCCTCCTGTTCAACCACCCCAGGGTCGGTACTGGGGGTAACGGGACCATAGCTTACAGCATTGTCTCTTCCACATACTTATAGACTTGGCACAGGCAGCAACCATCTGCAGACCTTTTTGGAGCTCTCAGTATGTAGCCCCTTGCAATGGAAGGTAGCGGCCCACCTTGGCCTAGCTTCGTAAGGGGAACCCCTCGCAAGGGGCCACCAACGCATGCGGAGGTTGGCACTAGACAGCAAAAGAGCAACACCTGACTAGTCCCTTAGGTGGTACACCTAAAGGGTGGGTTCAACAAGTACACAAGCCTACTAGGGCAAATCCCACTCAGTGTGGTCAGCCTCCGCACAGCAAAACATACCCTGTGGGCGTAGTCAATCCCCAGAGTTACTGAACTTGAGCATTATTCCCAATCACTGAAATGCTAACGGCAACCAAGGCTTAGCTACAACAGAAGGACACACACACCCTATACAAAGATGACGTCCAGAGCCTCCGGCACAGGCAATTAGGGAGAATGTGCCACTGGGCCACATAGGATTCCTTCCACATAAGGCCATCTGGCCAAGGCTGAGAGATGAAACAAATTATCCTAACACATAGAAACAAACACAGAGAGGGAAATAAAATGAAAAATAGAACATGCCACATGTGAAACGACAGGAGAAAACTCCAGAAAATATCTAAACGAAATAGAGGCAAGCAGCCTACCAGAAATAGAGTTCAAAATAATGGTTCTAAAGTTGCTCAATGAACTTATGAGGAGAATGGATGAGCTCAATGAGACCCTCAACAGAGAGATTGTAAGCATAAAATGGACAAAGAAACCATAAAAAAGAACCAGTCAGAAATGAAGAATACGGTAACTGAAATGAAGAATAAACTCGAAGGAATCAACAGTAGTTTGGACTAAGCAGAAGATCGAATTGGCGAGCTGGAAGACAACGTAGCAGAAATCGCCCAATTGGCACAGCAAAAAGAAAAAAAGAATAAATTAAATGAGGATAGTTTAAGAGACCTCTGGGACAACATGAAGTGTAACAATATCTTCATCATAAGAGTACCAGAAAGAGAAGAGAGAGAGCAAGGGATTGAGAACCTATTTGAAGAAATAATGACAGAAAACGTGCCTAACCTCGCAAAATACTTAGACACTCAAGTGCACCAAGCACAACAATTCCCAAGCAAAAGAAACTCTAACAGACCCACACCAAGGCACATCATCGTTAAAGTGCCAAAGGCCAAAGACAAAGATAGAGTCTTAAAAGTAGCAAGAGAAAGGCAACTTGTTACTTATGAGGATACCCTCATAAGAATGTCCGCTGATTTTTTAACAGAAACTTTGCAAGCGAGAAAGGACTGGCAAGAAATATTTAAAGCTACGAAAAACAAAAATCTACAACCAAGAATACTCTATCCAGCAAGGCTATCAATTAAAATGGAAGTTGAGAGTAGAACTTCCCAGACAGGAAAAAACTTAAGAAATTCGTTAACAATAAGCCAGGATTACAAGAAATGTTAAAGGGACTTCTGTAAAAAAGATGAAGGGAATATAATCCATAAATAAAAATCATAGAATGCCAATAACTGTGTATCAATAATTGTTTTAAATGTAAATAGATTAAATGCACCAATCAAAAGCTATAGCATAGAAGAATGGATAAGAAAACAAGACTCAGACATATTCTGTCTGCAAGGGACCGACTTCAGATCAAATGACACACACAGACTGATAATAAAGGGATGAAAAAAGATATTTCACGGAAATGGAAATAAAAAAAAAAAACCGGGGTAGCAAGAGTCATATCAGACAAAATAGACATTGAAACAAAGGCTATAATAAGAGACAAAGAAGGGCATTACGTAATGATAAAGGGGTCAATATATCAAGAGGACATAACCCTAATAAACTTGTATTCACCCAACATAGGAACACCTACATACATAAAGCAATTATTGACTCACATAAAAGGAGGGATTAACAGTTATACACTCATACTATACACTCATAGTATGGGACTTTTACACCCCGTTGACACCAATGGACAGATCTTCCAGACCGAAAATTGCCAAGGAAACAGCGGGATTAAATGACACACACTAGACCAGGTGGACTTAATAGATAGGTTCAGAGCATTTGGCCACAAAGCAGCAAAATATATATAAGAGCTCATGGAACATTTTCCAGGTTAGACCCCATGTTAGGCCACAAAACAAGTATCAATAAATTAAAGGTTGAAATCATATCAATCGTCTTCTCTGATCATAATGATATGAAACTAGAAACCAACTACAAGAAAAAAACAAAAATCCACAAATACATGGAGACTAACCAATATGCTACTTAACAGGGAATGGGTTAACGATGAGATCAAGGAAGAAATCTAAATATATCTAGAGACAAATGAAAATGAGAACACAAAGACTCAAAATCGATGGGACACAGCTAAATTAGTCCTAAGATAAAAATTCATAGCAATGAAGGCTTACCTGAAAGAAAAAAAAAATCTCAACAATTCAACCTTACACTTAAAATAAGTAGAAAAAGAGCAGCAAAATCCTATGCGCACAGCTTCTGCCCTGACAGGCAACTGCAGCTTGGGTGAGAGCTGCTGTTTGGGCAGGACCGTGGCAGAGATACCCAGGATGGTTGGGGCCACAGTAGAGAGCCACAGCTCTCGACTTTGGCAGTGCCCTTCCAAAGTGTGGGGTGACCTCGGTGCCCTGTGAGTTAGAATGTCAGGACCACATTATCAATGTGTCTGGAATCAGAGCATCTTGCCTAAGAGGTTTATTCTCAAGCTTTAAGGTCTCATAGAACTTGTCTTACTTGAGATTGGACTTGCTTGCCACCCTTCATGGCCTTCTTACCTATTCATTCCTTTGGAATTCGACTGTCTGTCTTCTACTGGAACCAACATTGTATGTTTAAAACACATGATTTTTTTTTTTTTTTTTTACGTTTTACAGCTAGGGAAAATTGTGCCTCGGAATGAATTGTACCTCGAATCTCAGCCTCCTCTGTTTACTGTGAGAATTCAATTAGTAAATCCGAGGAAAATGCTTTTAGCACTGCTTTGCTCATGGCAAGTACTCATACAATTATTATGATTACGAATAAATGTTTATTTTTATCATTTTTCTTACTTTTGAAAATAAAATTATGTACACCTTATAGGTGACATATCTTAGATAAAAAGAAATATTTATAGCAAAATTACACAAAAATGTCTACCGTACAACACAAAGAAATCTGGTGTAGCTTTAGTCATATCAGAATAAGTAGATTATAAATCATCAAGCATTATCAGTGACAAAAGATTAGAATCACAAATGGGCCAATCTATCAGGGATACATAAGATTTCCACTTTGTATGTACACAACAATACACTAAAATATACATAGAGCAAAAATTGGCATTATTAAAAAGATGAATCCAAACTCATAGTAGAAGACTTGAACACACCTTTCTCATTAGCTATTAGAACTGGTAAATTTCTGTAAGGATATAAGAACATACGAAGCACACAACTAACACATTCGATCTAATATTTACATAGCACTGCACACGAGGATAACAGAATACAGAATTTGTTTAATCACTACCAGTAACATTTAACAGAATTGTCATACAAGTAAGTCTTAAGCGATTTCCAAGGAAATAAAAGTCAGTAACCTGACACTGACAGTGTATCCCACATTGAGCCATGTAAGACCAGAGTAGTAAAGATCTTTTGTAATCTTTTGAGAGCATAAAACAATTGTTTCTACACCTTCCTGAGGACTATTGAAAAGGGAGTATCTGCAGAAGGCTCTTAGTAGCATAGATGTTTTCTCGGAGAGAATTCACCTAGAAGTCTCAGAGAAAGATGGACATTGTCTTCTTTAGGCGAAGTGCTGAAGAGAGGATAGAGCCTCGAGGATCTAGAGGCTTCTGTGAAGGGAAAGTGGGAAGGGGGGAAGGTGAGCTGCTGGTCTGCAGGAAATGTAAAGACAGGAAAGGGCAAAGGCCCCAGTTCATGGTAGATATCTAGTAAATGAATGTCTGTAGGCTCTAACTAGAAGGAGATGTGGTAAATTGTGAGGATCCATATAATGAAGAAAACTGAAGCTGTGACCAACAGCTGTCCCTCTGGCTTCACAAAAGTCTTCCCCCTATTCCTAGAAGCTGAGTAACCAGATGAAGAAATCTGGCGGCAGGAGTGATTTAAGGTGAGATAGGATTCAAGGAATAATGAATCTGGGGCTAGTAACTAAAGCGAAGGTATAAAATATGCAGTAAGAGGAAAAGGAAGGGATCCATAATATTTATCAGCACCCTCCCTCCACCAGGTCAGGGAATTCATGTCTATTATCCCATGAAATCTTCAGAGACAATCTACAAGGCAGATGTTATTTGCCACCACACGACAGATGAGGAAATAGGTTCAGAGTTATTGAATGGGTTGCTAGAGGAAATGTCAGTGCCCAGAATGTTAACCTCTACTTGTTTTTGCCCCAACGATAAAGTTTATAGTGACTCCTGGATTCTAGAGTAAGAATGTGTGTTTGATGAAGGCCTACCCTTCCCATTGTCAGAGGGCAGTGTGGTTTCTGGGAACAGATGCTAGAGCAACCACAGGACTGACCCAGGACATATCCAGGTTCCTTAGACTCACATAATCGTGCTCTAGGCCACGGCTCCCAGTCCCACCATAGCCGAAACAAACTAAGTAAGTGAGTGGACCATAGAAAGAACCTGCGTCCCGACAGTTATTCTTCAATTAGACTCAGAGCAGGGTTGTAGTTAAGACCAGTAAACGGTCACTTTTCAGAATTATCTTCTGTCACAGAATCTTCTAGGAAGCTGAAGATCCTGTGGAAAAAGCTGATGTGGGTCAGGATCATGTGTCAGAGCAGCCAGGACAGTCTTTGGATGCAGTGATATCATGCTGTGCGATTGAAGACAAGTCACTTAATGTCAGTGAGCCTCAGTTCTGTAAAACACGAATGCTTTTATCTGCTGCCAGGATTTTGTGGGAATGGAGATATTGGCCAAGTGTCAACTTCAGAAACTTTTCTTTATTTCAGGTACCTTACAATAAGTGTTCATATCTGCAATTTTTTTTCCTATTTTTCTGTCAAAAAATTTATACCAAAAATCAAGTAAAAGTCATTTTGGGCATCATCTCTGTGTCTTGAAAACTACACCTAATATGGAACTTAAAGATCTCGTGTGGGTGACATGATTGTACGGAGCAACTATGGAAAATTAGGGGAGAGACAAGAAGCTCTCATCGCCTAGCATCTCTACTAGCTCTCAAAGAAGCCCTTTCCTCTGTCTTAAATTTGTACAATTAATTGTTTGATTTGGTTTTTAAAGCCATATCTCAAGAGAGAGGGAATTGTCTAGTCAAGGGTCTTCTTAAAGAGGACTGTTGTGAAAAGAGTTGGCTAATTAGTGCTTCTAACCCTCTCCGTACAATACACTATGTCTTTCTCCAGTGATAAGCTGCAGTCTGAAACTTTCTACAGTACTAGCAAAAGCAATATTACTGACCAAAATTATTGTGATTTGTGGCACACTCACTCTGTCCAAGCAATTGTGCTAAGTGCCCCATGTGTGGGATTTCATTTAATGCACATAGACACCAAGGCAGTATGTTCTATTGAACTCACACGCATAGACAAGAGGCAGTACATATTGTAAGTAATTCCATTTTATAGACAAAGAAACTGAAGCTTATAAAAGGGTAAGCCACCAACACAATATCATATAGACGGAACTTGGACAATCTAGGACTGACACCTAATTTGGGGCAAGTCGACCACTTAGCCCCTCAGTGTGTTCT
Organism: Pteropus vampyrus; assembly: GCF_000151845.1. Classification (NCBI taxonomy): domain Eukaryota; kingdom Metazoa; phylum Chordata; class Mammalia; order Chiroptera; family Pteropodidae; genus Pteropus; species Pteropus vampyrus. Next base: position 54,933 of record NW_011916197.1, on the reverse strand, counting down.
ATGCAAAATGACAAAAAGATTATCTACATGCTTGGAATGTTTGGAAGTTTTCATGGGGTAGCACATGTTCAAGTACCTACCCCAGTGCCTGGCACACAAGTACTGAATGAAAGTTTAGAGTAACAATGATGAGGATTAGGGCTGCTTTGTATCCAACACCTATTATAAAACGCAAGCCCAAGACGATAGCTAATTTCATCAATAGACTCCCAAATTGCACTTATTCTACGCAAGCAATGACAACTGTTTTCATATTGTTATTCATCAGTATATTGCTATGTGGATATAGTTCTAACGAAAAATAACATTTGGGCATTGAGACGTATCACGTGGCACAGAATATTTTGAGTAGTGTTCCTTAGCTTGGTGAAAATCTAACCTTTCTGTGTCTCAGCTTTCATAACTATGTTTAAAAGGCATTACACAAGCTACATTGTGAGGTTGAGAAGGTAATAAAACCAGAATTTTGCAGTGCTACCATGACATATGGATGCAATAATGGGCCTCATTCCTAAAAGCATCATTGGGCGCCATCATTATTCAGAGTTCTAGAGATGTATTGTCTCATTTAACAGGCAGAACAGTCCTAGGACATAGGGCTCATTAGTATCCCCATTTAACAGATAGGAAACAGAGACTGAAAGATTAAGTAATGAATAATCCTGGATTTTCCTTCTTCCTTTATCACCATTCTTTGCAGTCTGGGTTCTTCCAGCTGCACACGTCCCTGGCTGCCGCCTGGAGCTTTGAGAACCTTGATCTTCACCTTGTGTCTGGACCCAGGGGCTACCTGGAGCTTGGAGTGCAGACTAAATTTCCATGGATGCACTCCAGAAACATAGCTCAACGTTGATTTCTGAATCTTCTCCTGATGACGTCTGAAGAGACTTCCCGGGAAGTCACAGCAGCCATTCATCCTTCCTTCTCAGAACTGCTAATGCTGGGCCTCAGTGACCTGAACCCTTGTCCTGGCTCCAACTCAAGCCCCTCTACCGGAAAGGGAGCTCTAGCAGTAGGAGGGAAAGGAGAACTCTAACTAGAGAGGCAGCAGGAAAGCAAAAGAATAGTTCAGAGGCTCCTCAAACAGTGGTTAAAAGCATACTGACACTCCCACCCCATGTGACGGAGATCCAAATGGCTTCAACACGGACGCTGGTCTTGCCAGATCCTGGGCATGGATTTCTTTTGGGGACCAAACAGTAAGCAGTAGTTGGAGGAGTAACTCGACGAGTTTATGACCAAAAATCCTATCAGCATGAGCTTAGATCTGATCCCAGAGAGATCTTCATCTTTCCTGCCTGGAATTGGATCGCTCCGGGGCATTCTAAGGCCAGGGAAACTACGTCTCAGGGGTCCTTAGCTACTATATTATGTCTCCTGTGATGCATGTTGTCACCTTCACAACCTGGATCTCTGTCTTTCCTCCCAACACTATGGTCTACGAGATATAAATTGTCTGCAGTGTGAATGCCTTGGTGAGGTCCATGTGCTTTTGTGCCATTTTCCAGACTGCTTCCAAGAAGCAGCGCTAGGTCTGCTCGAATGCACGGCTGCTAATCTGAGATCGTTTCAAGAATCTGAGGCTAAAGAAAGTGTGCAAAGAGCGTGTGGAATTGGAATGTGGTGGTTCACCGTCGTGTTCTTCGTGTAAGCCGTTATGAATTTGAGCTAAATGCCGATAAATGTTTCACTGCTCTATAACACTGAGTAGTAGTTTCCCTTGAAGGAGTTTTCTGAAGGGTTACCTCGTCGTGGATACCAAATAAATATCCGTGTTAGAGGCAACTAACTTAGAATTCAGATTTGTTCAACCATTTTGGTTTGTTCTTTGTCAGATCTGAGCAGCAGATCCGAGTTTATCAAGAGGAGCATATTTGGAACGGGGCGTGGGGGAGGACTCCAGAGAACATGTCAAGTCAGTTTGGGTGGCCCTGCCATAGGACTGCCTTGCAGATGATCCAGGTGGGGGAAATGGAAGCGAGTCCTGCTATCCAGGGACAGTTGGAAGCAGAGTCGTGTCCACAGTAGGAGGTTCGGAAAGATGGGGCCCCATGTGGGATGGTGCTGTGTACCCTGGCGTAGGGCTCCAGGGGCCAGTCCTTGTTGTGTGGTATCCCCAGTTTGGTGAACGTGCTCAGCAGTTTCGTGCCTCCTGCATGAGAACCAGAACATTATTGAGTTATTAAGAGTCGTAATTTGGACATAATGCCTTTTCATTTCAGGAGACAAGAAGGATTGAATATTCCTCTCCCTCCCCCTTCCCCCCTCCCCCCACAGAATCCCATGAATTATACCCAGAATGTGACCATGCAGTTCTTCTGAAAGGAAAATAAATTCTACATTCTGTCAGTGTGCTTTCTGGTGGTCCTCAGAGCGGTATTGCAACAAAAATCTTCGAGTGTCCTGCAGACAGAAGTGACTTGAAACAGGTATGTTTGTTTTTTTCGATTCTGAACGCGTGATCCCATCAGAGAGAGAGGGGGCTCCACATCTTGCCAGTCTAGTCGCCCAGTCCCAGGGGAGTAGGTCAGTAAAGCAGGGCTTCTCCGTTTTAAAACACAAAGGCCTTACTTCAGTCCAGTCATTTGGCATGTGTTGAGCAAGACAAACGGCATTTCGCTTTCATGGATCATTTACTAGGTGTCAGGCAATATTCTACATATTTTTAGCCAAAAGAGAATGCTAGTGGAGCCTATACTTTCAAGAAGCTGAGATTGAAAATAATCAAGAGACAGGGTAGGAGAAGCAGAGGGCTGTGTGCTTCCAGGGTAGGTTACTTGACTGTCCCCCCTAACGAGAGAGAAAACCACAGGAAGCAGGTACCAGAAATCCCTAGGGATCCCGAGGACTGCTGAATGGAAGACAGTGTCATGGAGACTTAGGATGAGGCTCGCAGGAGAAGCTTTAAGTTGAGGAAGGAAGACTGAGGGTATCCAGCAGCAGTGGGCTTGCAGGAAGACCCCCATCCACCGTCCCATCCCACGCCCATTCTTACCTCTGTGACCTACGGAGTTCTGGGTTGGGCCACACGATATCTTCCATGTAAAAGGCCTCAATAGGTGGTATCAGGGGCAAGTCCAGTTGACTTGAGTCAGAACACAGGGATGTCCTGGCAGAGGGTGTAGGGCGTTTTGGCAAAGGGGGCATCAGAATGAAAAGGAGTTCTGCGAGGGGAGCGGACAGCAGTCCTGTGATGAGGACAGTACATACCAGGTACTCGGTTTGGAGTGATGGCAGGTGCTGGAGACGTGGGCATTGGAAGGACCTCGAGACTTAGACAAAATGACTCTTTCAAAGGCATTTCTTGGTTTAGGACTTTAGACGTCCAGGAAGCTGTGAGAAGGTAAAAGAGCTTTGCGTTGTCTAAGTGCCGAGCGTGGATAGACTGGAAGCATCTGTGAGTTTAAGCCCCGATGAGGCCTTGAGGACACATATCTGATGATGATGAGGCTCTCCTTGCGGTTCTGTCACGTGAGGAATGAGGGCCTGGGGCACTTAGAGCAGTAGAAAGGGGCTTGTGGTTCTGGCTCCGGCAGAGGGGAGATATCCATCGGGTCTTCAGATGACAACAAAAGGGATGCAGGGCCCCGGGTCCAGATGGCTTGTTGGATGTGCAGGGAGAGACGCGAGTCTGAGTCTGCAGATATCTTACAGGAGGACCACAGGCACCAGGCCAACATGATTTGACGACGGGGTATGCTCTCGGGTGAAGGAGCAGTTCCCAGCTCACAAGAGATTTATGCCGGGCGAAAGAGTGCGCTCCAACCCACAAGAGAATTCTACCGTTGTTACGTGTTCACCACCCCGCACCATCAGAACTCAAGTGTTTTGTCAGGGAATCCGTGTCTTTCCAAAGCTCCTTAACCCCTGTTTGGTGGTAAGTGAGGGGAGGACTAGGTGTGAGACAGCCAAAGACGGGTAGAGGGGATCAGGCAGAGCATGACTGTGACAAGAGGTGAGCCAAGACCTTCCTGCACATTGACCCCTTTCGATCCCTCGGTTGAGTTGTAGGAGCCCAGGTGGCTTCCTGAGACGAGGCCCTGGTTTCCATTTGACATACTCATGGACCTCAGATCAGTGCTGTCTCTCCTTGGTGATTTGCAAGCACCAAGTGAGACAATGAGTATGTACATGGTTTCTAAGTCACATAGCTCCACAATAGGTACGCCTGTTACAACCGTCCAGTTGTTGTTTTTGGTCCTATACCTTGGGCTCTCCTCGATGGAAACAGACTCAAGGGGCCAGGGCCCCCCAAGGTGCCAAGTAGTACGGACCTGTGCCTTGCCCTTTACTTGTTGGGCCTGATCGGTGCTCCCTCACCAAGCTGTTTAGAAAACATAATGCAAAGGTTACAGGTATTCATGGAGGGAAGGGTTAGTCATGCAATTGTTTTTACAACAAGGACTCCTCCCCTTCTCCATCTTTGTTCTGAGACTTGCCTACTTGACCCTTCATCACCTACCTCCTGCCTGTGTCCTACATGCTCCCACCATAGGCGCTAGTCGGTTGATGTCCATCTTCTTAGAGGCCTTAGAGGGAGGAGGCTGGTCGACCCGGGCCGGAGATTACAGTGATGACATGGAGGAATGCCAGAAAGGGACTTCGAACAGGAGCTCGGGGTTCTCTGATGCCAAGTCCCATGTCCTTGGGTATGGAGATGTTCGCTCGAGTAGAAGGAGACTATCTCTAAAGACAGAGAAGCTCCAGGGTTGACCAAGTCATGCTCTTGGGCCTTGATCTGGCCGGAAATGTTCCGAGGAGTGAGGGCTGAGAGGAGGAAGATGATTATGTCACTGGTCCCGAGTATCCACAGGTGGGAGCAGTGAGCCATTGGAAGATGTCGTGGGGATTGATACAGGTCGCATACTTGAAACAGAGGTGCGGCTGGAGCAATTGGGCAACAGGACCTGGTCATCACTTGTTTAGTCCCTCGACTGAGCGTTTACAGCAGGGTGAGGATAGAAACTTCTAGCAGACGCGGGCTCCAAGACCAGCACTGACCTCACTGGGCTCCGGAACAGAGACCCAGAACCCGCCAGTGGGAGCATAGATCTGGTTGAACAGGCCCCCGAGTCCTGTCACTGGGATTTCCGTGCCTTTGCTCCTGCAAGAGGGCATGTCTAAGGCAGCAGCGTGCTTCGGCCAGTTCGCAGGGGTCTTGGGCTGGTCCTTGTTTTTCCTGAGCCACCACTTTTGGTGCCTGAGACACTATCTGCTGTGTAGTTTAGGACAACTAGGGAATGAGAGGGAGTTACTTCTCGAAACGGTGGAGCTCAGTTTCTTTGGACTCTAGACAGCAGTGTTGAGTCATGAAAGAGCCTCTTGCCCCGCCCTTCGTGTTTGAAAAACACTGGAGGAGTCCTTTCTAAAGGGACACCCAGCTTATTTCTTGTGTAGCTCCCTGAGTTAGAGTAACCATGGGGTGACTGACTCCAAAGTAAAGTCCCTGCTGAAAACATTGTGCCTTGGGTCCTTCGCATCTTCTATTTCTGCTTTTTCGAATGTTCTTGTCATGGGTTTTCAGCTAGTAGTTTTAGGCTTTTATCAGTATATTCTTCAGTCACTCAAAACTTCCCAGAGAAAATTTGGAGGACCGAGAAAATATAATACAGTACTCGAAACCATATTCGCCTCACCCAGGGATGACCATTACTTATGATTTGTGATCAATTATTTCAGTGATTTTCTCATCCATACAGGCGCGTTGTAAACAGTAGGAGATTCATATCGCATTGTGAATTCAAAAAGTGTTATTAAACTCAAAATGTTTGCATGAGATAGCCTTTCTAAAAATCATTTCGAAACACTTGAGGTTTTTACGCACTTTTCCCCCTAAAAGTATGAGTAGTGTCAAAGAGTGAAAATGCTATATTTCATAACTGAGCTAGCAGGCAGGAATAACCCCTGACTCCTATCTCAAAGGCACACAGCAGGCTGTAACCTTCCTTAGGACAGGAGCTATAATTTTTGCTCGGTTTTTTTAAATTTTCTATTTTATTTTACTCATTCATTTTGCTTAACATTGTATTTTCAGTGTTTGAAATCCACTCCTTTTGTCCTCCAGCATCCTTACCTTGTTGTCCCCATGGTGAGGGCCAGCTGCTTACTGGCTCCTGTCCTGTGGGGCTGGGAGTTTACAAAACCCCCTGAGATCTGTCATAGAGTCACTCCATTATTTTTCCCTCAGGCTATGAAAGGAAATTCTTCTGATTTTTGTCATTTGGGAAGACAGAGAAAAGACAACAGAAAGAAAGAGTAATCATCCTTGACCCAGCCACTTTCAACATGTTTTGCAATCCCCTTCATTTTTACATCCTTGTGACAGTACAGTATCTAGAGGGAATTTTGAAGTTTTAAGGGTTGACAGTGGGTAATTCATCTATTTCCTTGAAATTCAACTTTCCCTATACTCCAGCTCATATACCTTCTACCACTCCTACGTTGTTTTGCGATTATGAAAAGTAGAGCTAGGACAAACTTTTTTTTTTTTTTTTAAGAAATAGGAAAATCGCCTTCATCACATTCTTTGTTGTTGTTGTTATCTGATACCCTGAAATGTTTCCAGGATGAAAATAGTTTTTTTCAATTTGTTATTAGGTAAGCAGTAGGTTCCATAATGTCCTGAAAAGTATATCAGTAGCAGTCACAATTATTCATTTTGTAAAGAGGAGAGGGTCTCAAAAGGTATTCTTCCTCCTTAATGGAAAAAGTGAGAAATTAACTGACAATTAATAGGTTAAGACGAGTTGCAGGAATAGACACATGAACAAAAGCACAGGAAATATATACATACATTCCATACCATATGATAGCATACCTGAAACCCACCTGAATTTTGTGACGTAATAAATAGGCTCTATTTAGAATAGAAAAGCACTTGAATTTTTTCTTTGGTTATTGGCTCTACATCTGTCCTAGAACCATTGTTAATTTTATTAAAATTAGTTATTTGTTAAAAAAGTGAGTGAATAAATCTCTGCCCACATTTTAGATAATTTGCCTTGCAGGGATTCCTACAGGCTGACACATATTGCCAAATTCCTTTAAACAGAAACATAGGCCAGTGCCTGCGTCATTGTATCCCGAAAGTACTGATAATTTTTTTAAGGGTTGCTAAGCTGAGAGGTAAAATATGTCATTATTGTTTTAAAAGAACCTTTTTATTTGTGAGTCTTAATGTCCATTGCTATATTGAAACTTATGTATTTACTTTTACATCTTCTGCCTGTAAAATGAATTGATGAGAATTCATATTAAGAGATTTAATTCATTTTAAAACGAGGGCTTGAAAACCTGTTTTTGAAGAACCACAGTTCCTATTCGAACTGCTTTTCAGGGACAGTGGGAGGGAGAGTGGAGAGAGGAGAGGGGAAGTGGTGAGACAGAGACAGAGACAGACAGAGAAGAGAAAGACAGAGACAGAGACGGAGAAATTGAGACACTTCCAGTATCCACCTCAAGGTACTTCCTTAACAGAAGCCTAATGGATGAGGGATATCTAGTAGTCTGTGCAACACTGTGTCTTAACTTACTTGCAAACAGCTACTTTCTAATTTGGGTCCTCCAAAATGTCTTAAATTTATTATGAAACAGAAATTATATCTTTTAACTTTGTAGCATTTTTATTAAACTCAGGACATGCATTATTTTATCAATTTGCCGTGAAAGAGTTTTCACAATACGACGTGAAAGAGTTTTCACAATACGACTGACAACACAGTCCATTTATGCTCACTGTAAGACAGAAATTTGGCCGTTTAGCACTAATAACTTGCTGTTACTTTTGCTACTTCCTTCTGAATGAGATGCATGTGTGGAGTGTGAGACATAGGGCCTGTGATCCCAAATATAACTGATTTTTCTTTGTCTTGCAGAACAAAATTTTATTCTAAAAATATATTTCAGTGTCAGTGAAATACCAAGGGTTTGTTATTATGGTAAAAAGAAAAAAGTAAGAAGAATTAGCTTAAAATTTTTGTTTGGAAGATAAAATACGATCACTGTAATATACTGACGACACCTATTTATCTGCATTTGAATTATTAATTTTATGAATTATCTAAGGAAATTTTAAAATCATTGATTGAATTCTTCCTAATATTTAGATATCATCTTGATTGGTTTATCTTCAAGAAAATACTTCCTCGAGGAATGCAAACAAAATCAAGCATTTGCTCCAGTGAACACAATTAGGAAGATAAATTTATGGTTAGGAAATGTGATCCAAAGTAAAATATTGCTTCGCGTCACTGTTTATCTCAATTACTGTTTTTGCATATAACCAAAAAACCTGACCCTATTGAAGTACTGGTATTTGACAGTAACCAATTCTGCATCTTATTTACAGAGAGCAGACAACTAAATTATTTCAACCTGAAAGCATGGGAAACTTTAAAGGCATATAATGACATTTAGTACTTCAAAGGGTTTTTTTTTTCTGTATTTTCAGAGTGCTAAAGAAAGGGGTACTCAAGAAAATTTAAAGCCCACCTACAAAGTTTCGATTAATTTGAAGTACTGAAATATCAAGAATGCAGGGGACAAAACAACTTATATTTAAAAGGCTCCCGTTACTATAAAAATGTATCTAAAGTATAATTTGCAAAGATATGAAAACAGTGGTTGAAAGACCAGTTTGGGGTATTTTGGTAACCTACAATTTACCTATCAGCCCACATCTTTTTACAAACTAATGTAAACGATGTTCCATAACATTTTCGCGAAACTGCATTGTGTCACATACATCCTGTCGCATACACATGATGGGCAGTTTTTATCATTCATACTCATCGCATCAGTTGGCCATAATGCACAGTGAGAAGAGATGATCTTTTTATATCAAAATTCTTGACATAGGGTATTCTCTGTAAACAAAAAGCAGATCTCAAACACTTCTGACTTCCGTTCAAGGTTTTTTAGGAGGGATGAGCAAGCAGCCATAAATTTCTTTTTTTCTCTATAACGTCCTCCGTTCATTTGACAGTCAACAGATCTCACTCAGATGTCCCTCCAGCTGTTTGATTTGTCTTAGACCCCTAGTGTTATACATAATAACAAGTTACATCTCTGAGTCCTCATTCACATCTTTACACGCCAAAAACCATTTCTGCAACTAAGGACCCTATTCAGAATCTGCCTTACTTAGGGAGTGGCACAAGGTCATAAGCAGCTATTATTATTATTTTTTACTTAATCAGCTTTAAAAACATGCCCCCACCCACGAAGACTGAAAATCTCTGTTCAGATGAAAAGTAAGATAAGAGGTTATCCCATTTTTCCAAAAACTATGTTAGAGGATCCTGGGTTGTGGAACTCGATGAAAAAAACTAGGGCCTAGGTAGTAGAAAAGGGAAAGGGACCAGGGTGACCGCTGAGGCAAAATTACTTGGGTCCCACCTACTCTGTCATTTTATATGCTGTGGCATGAAATAGGCAAGGATTTCCATCCTGGCTGTGACACATCCTGACTGTGATGGTGGGAAAGTATTTACATGCTTTGGTTCTGTTTTTCATTTCAGAAGAGAAATTACGATATTTGCACCAAACGATTGCTATGAAGAATAAATAACCCATGAAATAGGAATCACATTGCAGATGGATTTGGCTCATATTCCATTTTTCATTTAAACTTTCGAGTATTTTTATTTCATTTTACCTTTAGAATTAACGTCTCTACCAAATGATAATTGATTTTAAATTTCAAGTAGGGATATAAGGCTACCTTTCTAAATGAATTTGAGTTCAGAAATGTATTTTATTTGAAAAATATATTGATTAAATGGCACTGTAGCTAGTATGCGGCATGGCATCCATTCTACTCTTGGTTTGTAAATAACTGAGATCAGACAGGGCTACCCTGAGTCATGGTATGGGCTGAAAACTGCTCCTTGCTGTGTGTGATGCCAAAGAACATAAGGAAATATTGTGCTCATGCAACAACATACAACTCAACACCAGAGTCTGTGTGTCAAGCAGTCAGGCAGTCTTTGTGTACCACTGCAGAGGCCTACAGGGCCACCAGGTTCCCTACTGCAGTTGTTAGGTTGGCTTGTTACACTTCCATAGATTCTTGCAGTAAGGAGACAATGAGCCCAAATGGATTCAAACAGTTTATTACTTACAGACATGGCAAAAACAAGATTAGCTTGCTGTCACTTGCCTCTGTCTCTGGTCCCACAGTTTGACAGTGAATAGAGGTGTTCACTGAAACAGACATCAAGGTGGTGGCTCTTTCTGCCGGTAAAGAGCCCCAAACGGTACCTCAAGGCACTGAGCAGTTTTGTAGACCACAGTTGTATTCTCAGGTGGGGTAGGACGGACATCTTGTCCACAACTGAAACCAGGGATGGATGAGTAATGACCTCGAGTCAGCCTCCAGCTATGTACGGAGGGAGGTAAGAAACTGCCTGGTGGCAACTCCTCAACAGGCCGCTTATCTCCCCTTGCTCCAAGAGGAATCCCCAGGTGATCCGCCAAGATTCAGGTCAGCTTGCAGTCTAGCCCTCCCTACATGGCGTAAGTGGGCCCGTGCAGAGTTGCCAGGGCACCAAGGCTCCTGTGCAGTGTGTCTGGCACTGAACAACTGGCCATATGTATTGTGGCTACAAATACGGCATCTGTAATACAGATTTCTAAATGGAAGAGATATTTTTCCTGTTAGGGTCACTACAAAGAATTAATTGATTCAATAGACATGCATTGTTTCCTACCATGTTTATGGATTATCTAGGATGCTGGAACTGAAAAGACCAGACATTTGGTGTTTGCCATGCGGAATATCACACTGTTGGGGCAGAGAGACACACAAGCAGGAAAGCAGTTGAAGTGCAACGGAAACACAGAAGGGACCCAGCAGGAAAACAAAAACAAACAAAACAGTGGGTGAGATGACCAAGAAGCAAGAGGAAAGCAAGGGAAGGGGATGCATTGTGAGAGTGAAGGAGGGCAACTGGGCTTTTCACATCCACTGATCACTGCGTTTATATACTTGATTCTGTCGATGTAAAGCTGTTGACATCTATGTCTCTGCTTTGAACTGAATCGTGGCCCCTGCAAAAAAATAATTCTGTGTTGAAGACCTAACCCTAACCCCCAAAGTGATGGGATGTAGAGACGAGGCCTTTGGGAGATAATAGAGTTTAGCTGAGTCCATGAGTGTGAGTGTGTTTTTCATGATGCGATTCATGCCCTTTTAAGAAAAAAACACCAGCACTTATAAGATTTTTCTCCTCCGCCTCTCTCTTTCATTTAGAAACAGAGGTGAAAGCACAAGGAAACGTACATGAAGTTCATCGGTGGTCAAAGAAGGAGGCGGGAGAAAGCAATGCTGGGAAATCTCTGGGACCGGACAGAAAGTCAACTGGAGACATACAGACTTCTTTTCCGACGGTTGGTACAGGACGGTTAACATTTACCATTAAGAGTAAATAGAGATGGTATGTGGGCAAAAAGATAACTGAGGAGTTTCGTGATCTTGGGCTCTGGTGCCTGTCCTTGTTCCTGGGAGGGGTCCGTAAAAGAAAATTTCTCTGACATTTCACAGATACGTTATCCTAGATACACAAGACCAATGGATGGCACCCGCTTAAGGTAAAGATTATCCTTGGGCTGAAGAAGTTTCAGGTCTTGGACTTGACGACCTCCCACGATCTTCCCAGTTAAGAATTTACGATCAGACCATCCTGTGTGGTTACTTTTGGTCACTGAGCTTGTCAGGCTTGCCACATAGCCTCTTACGCTTATCACGTCTGCCCTGTAGCCCCTTTTCCGTTCACAGGAGTGTAGCATGCCTCCTCATGGGTCACTCTTTGTAACTCACCTTTAGAGACCTGCTGGGACTAGAGTCTATTGTTAGGTCTAGAAGCAAAGAAGAACGACAGGGGTGAGTTCTGAGAAGACTTAGCATTGTGTTGCATGTCCGCTGCATCAGGAGAGGTTATTACCCTTTCCTAAGGCAATGCAGGGTTAATCCCCACAGACAGAGTTGGAAAGGCCTGTCCTACTGTGGTTGGGGAAGCTCCCACTGGACGTGAGAAGGCCAATTCCACTGGGGGGGGCGGGGAAAATCTTCCACAGGCAAAGAAGTCTTGTCAGATTTTAGGGGCTCAGTGTCCTCAGCTTCATCTGGGACTTTCCCACAGATTCCCATCCCAACTTAGAGGATCCCATCCTTTCCTAACCAATTACCCTCACTTTAACAGTAGACACCCTGCAAAGCTAGGACTTCAACATGCATTGTAATTCAGCCAGTTGCAAGATGAGGATCTGCATTTGGTTTTCAGCAATTTCGGCCCTGTGGACACATGAGATTAGGCTCTCCTTTGGGGCACATGTAGAAGATCTCAGGTCATATTGTTGCTCTCAAGTTGGGAATTCAGATCCCACAACTCATTCTTTTCTTTTACCCCTTTGTCCGGGGACATTAGAAGAAAGCAACCAATGTCGGTTTTTCTTTAGTTTAACAAAAATGTTCAAAACTATTATATACAGAGTCACTTAGGTGTTTGCTTCTTATACGTGGTTGAGTAGGAGTATCCAATGCAGACACTTTCCATGTCTCTATGAAGAGGATATGGACTATCAGGCCTCCCTTTCTACTGCAACTGCCGTCATTACTGTCTTTAAATCTAAGCAGATTAGATAGCCGATTCCAGAAACACAAGACCGAATCCTGAAAACTCATTCTTAAAACGTGTTTCCCCTACAAGCGCTCTCAGTACCAAGATGAGCATTAGCCAAGGTTCTCCAGAGAAACGGACAGGATAGGATGCACATAGGTACATATAATAGGATATCTGTATAAGAATTTGCACATGTGATTATGGAGGCTGAGAAGTCCCACGATTTGCTGTCTGCTAGCCGGAGAACAAGGAACGCGAAAGTCAGGTGGGAGGGCAGTTGGGTGGATGGCAGAATGGGGTGAAGGGTGGAAGAAGTACAAATTAGTAGTTGATAGATGGTCACGGGAATGGGGAGCGTGGCATAGGGAATGCAGTTAGCAGTGTGATGGTTGGTGGAGAGCCGGAGGAGAGAAATATCAATTACCGGGATTGTTCTATAAACTATATAAATGTCTAAGCGACGTACTGTACACTTAAAACTAATAAAATCAAATTTCAAAAAAGACGCTGGTTATGAGGATACTTGGTGAACGGAGGGGAAGAAGAGTTGAGCTCGGTGAGAACGTCAACAAAAACAGAATGAGCATATAAAAGAACAGAGAAATCATTAAAAAAAATCAGTCAGAAAAGAAGAATACAATGACTGAGATGAAGAATACACTAGAAGGAATCAACTGTAGATTGCATGAAGCAGAAGATCGAATCAGCGGTTGGAAAGACAAGGCAGATAAAACACCTAATAGAAACTGGAAAAAGAAAAGAGAATTAAAAAGTGAGGATAGTTTAAGAGACCTTTGGGACAATATCAAGTGTAACAATTTTCACATCATAGGAGTAGCAGAAGGAGAAGAGAGAAAGCAAGGGATTGATAACCTATTTGAGGAAATCATGACTGAAAACTTCCCTAACCTGGTGAAGAAAATAGACATACAAGTCCAGAAAGCGCGGAGTGCCCCGCACAAGATGAACCCAAAGGGACCCAGCATAATGAAATGGCAAAAGTTAAAGACAAAGACAGAATCCTAAAAGCAGCAAGAAAATGGCAGCTAGTTACTTACAAGGGTACTTCCATGAGACTGTCAGCTGATTTCTCAAGAAAAACTTTGCAGGCCAGAAGGGACTGGCAAGAAATATGCAAAGTGACGAAAAACAAGAACCTATGACCTAGACTACTTCACCCACCCAGCAAGGCCATTAATTAAAACGGAAGATGAGATAAAGAGCTTCCCAGTCAGCAAAAAGCTTAAGAAATTCACCACCATCGAGTCAGTATTATAAGAAATGCTAAAGTGACTTCTTTAAGGAGAAGGGGAAGAAAAAAATAACAAATATGAATAATAAAATGGCGATAACTGTGTATCTCTCAACAATCACTTTAAAAGTAAATAGATTAAGTACTCCAATCAACATACACAGGGTAGCCGAATGGTTAAGAAAACCAGACCCACACATAGGCTGTCTACGAGAGACCCACTTCAGATCGAAAGACACGTACAGATTGAAAGTAAAGATATGTCAAGGATGTCAAGCAAATGGAAATGAAATAGAAGCTCTGGTAGCGATACTTATATCAGACAAAACAGGCTTTAAAACAAAGGCTATAATAAGAGACAAAGGAAGACATTACATTATGATAAAAGGTTCAATCCAACAGGAGGATATAACCCTAGTAAACGTTTGCAGTCCCAACCTAGGAGCACCTAAATATATAAAGCCATAAAATATGTAAAGACAGACATAAAGAGATTGAAAGTAATACAGTCATAGTAGGGGACTTTACCACCCCATGGACACCAAGAAACAGATCTTCCAGACAGAACAACAACACGGAAACGGCGGCCTTAAATGATACGCTGGACCAGATGGATTTAAGTGATATTTTTAGAGCATTGCACCCCAGAGCAGCAGAATATACACTCTTCTCAAGAATGCACGTCGGACTTATTTCAAGATAGACCATATAGACCACAAAATAAGTCTCAGTAAATTTAAGAAGACTGAAACCATATCAAGTGTCTTCTCCGACCACAACGGTACGAAACTAGAAATCAATTAGAAGACACAAACTGACAAACACATGAAGGCTAGATAACACGCTACTAAACAACGAATGGGTTAACAATGAGATCAAGGAAGAAATCAACAGGTACCTTGAGACGAAAGAAAATGAAAACACAACAACCGCAGATCTATGGGACACAACGAGAGCAGTCCTAAGAGGGAAATTCATAGCAATACAGGCCTGCCTCACACCTAAAGGAACAAGCAAAAGAACGGCAAACAAAGCCCAAAGTGAGTAGAGGGTAGAAAATAAAAATCAGAGCAGAAATAAATAGAGTCTGAAATAACTATGCAAATGTAACCAAGAGCTGGTTCTTTGAAAAGATAAACAAAATTGATAAACATTTGACCAGGCTCATCAAGGAAAAAGTAGAGAGAATCCAAATAAATAAAAGCAGAAATGAAAGAGGCAAAGTGACAACTTACTCCACAGAAATACAAAGGATTATAAGAAAACATTATGAGCAATTATATGGCAACAAATTGGACAATCTGGAAGAAATGGATGCATTCCTAGAAATATACAATCTTCCAAGACTGAGTCAAGAAAAAACAAAAAATCAGAACCCACCGCTTACCAGCAACAAAATCGAATCGGTAATCAAAAGATTCTTACCAAACATTCAAAGAAGAATTAACACCTATTCTTCTCAAACTATTCCAAAAAATTTTAAGATGGCCCCTTTGAAAAGTATTTCCAAAGAATTTAGGTATTGGACCCAAGGGCACTGAAACAATTTTTTTTGGAGGGTATCCAATAGTTACATATGTTGGAGGATGTAGAAGGAGAACAAGTATACACAATAGGGAATTTGAATAAGACTCTAACCTCATAGTTTCTATGATTGAACGTGAATACGTTCTTGAATTTGAAACTAGTACTTTCAAAGTATGGATGAAATGATTGCTATACTAGGAAAGCTTATATTATTTATACATCCCCGTAGTATCAGAATATGTACACGTCACAGATAAAACGGGAAAGCTGCAGAAATGTGTCAGAGTTCTTTTTACAGCTCTTATGTTAGTTAACGTCATGGTAATTTGTACTTGAAAGTTGATGAAAATAGATCTTAAGCATTCTCGCCACGAACTATAAATGTTAACTGTGTGCCGATGGAACTGTTAATTCCTTATGTTTGTCTTCAAATCATTCATCAGTATACAAACATCAAATCACTCTGTTTTATGCTTTAAGTATAGACAATTATATTGATTAGTTATGCTCAATAAAGTTTTTCAAACGGACTTACTTTAGGAAACAGATGTTAGAATTTTCAGGGGCTCATCTTCTTCCCTCACTGTCTCTTCCATTCTTCCATCCTCTCTTCATTCATTCTCTTATATTCCATGCCGTAAGCCATTTCATATATGTGCTTCACATCTTGATATGAGAAAAGATGACGAAGACTTACAACTAGTGTGACCGTATTATTTATTATACAAACTGAAACACTTTCGAGCATGTGAAAGGCATTAATCATAATTGCACCGTTACTACATGTGATGTTGGGGACACATGGTTACTTTACTTTGACTATCGCATAAGGACTAAACTAGTCCAGAGGAACATTTTTGCATTTCTGCACCATAGAGAAAACACATACAGTACTGGCCTTTCTATTTACTTCACGTTTGCAGTACCAAATGCCACTTTTCTGTCTTAGCTTTCTTCTATTCAGAAGATTATTTCAAGTCAAAGCGTTTAAATGACTCTTGTCAATTCCTTTAGCTTTTTAGGTGATCGGGGTGTTGCTTTGGCTATTCAGTAAAAGAATTCACAAGTTTTGCTTCAATTTAAAGCTTCCACTTAACAGGTTCACTTCATCTCATGAGTTCTGAATGGGAGTAGACTTTTCGTTTTCTTGTACCAACAGAAAGAGGAGTATTTTAAAAAAATATTAGTAAAATACATCCCTGGAAGTCTGTCTCATAAAAACAAAATGGTCGTGTTTCCTGTTTGCCTTTAATGGAATCGAAATGAAATGCTGCTGTCATTTTATCACCTGTTATGTTTATCTTGCAGGGGAAGGGCAACCATAGGACTAAAGGAAGAGGAGTTGAAACCATGCACAGTGTTCTGTGGGATATTTGACTGTTACCATTCTCTTAATAAAGTTTCACAGCTTTGTGCAAAGTGTCTTGCCAATCCTTTGTTAAATTTATGGCCGAGTGTTTGATCCTATTGAAAAGTATCTCATTTTCTGACATTTTCTCCTCTGATCGTGCTGGTATATCTAGAGGTGTTTGTACATTGATGTTGTATCCAGCAATCTTGCTAAATCTGATTATTAATTCCAAAAGGTGATGTCTTGATCCTTTTTGATTCTCAACATGCAAAAATCATATCATGTTTTAATACAAGCAGGTTTTTTTTTTTTTAAGTCTTAAATGTTATGCCCTTTTTCCTTTTTCCTGTTTTCAACATTGGACAGAACTTTCCAGTACAGTGTTAAGAGAACCGGTAAGAGGGGACCATCCTTGTCTTATTCCTGATAGGAAACGGAAATTTGTTAACTTTTAACCATGTTTACTCTGACGCAACTGGAAATCCATTCGAATCCTGGTTTGTGGAGAATACATATCTTGAATATATGTTGACCGTCATCAAATTCTTGTGCATTAATTCAGATGATCACAGGGTGCTGTTCCTCCGTTAATCTGTTAATGTCATGAATGACATAGATAAGTTTGTATATTTAAACAAGCGTCACCTTCTTTGCCGGAGGTCCGAGGGTAAAATTGGTCACGATATATTATCCTTCTGAGTCATTGACGTCCTAACAATTTGTTTAGCTTGTTTGTGTATGATCTCATGAGGGACATGAGCCTATACTTTTATTGCACGTTCCCTCTTTCTTGGACATTCGTTCCGAGGTTACACTAGATTCATACAACAAATCGGTATGTTAAAACCTCTTTTTCTCATCTCCGAAACGGAAGCCTTTGCATGGCTGAGAGGATCGTAGACTAGGCCTTCCCGTGTTCGGCTCTTTCTAGATTGCATCCCTCTTTTTAGTCGTGGACCTAGAGAAGGCAGGTAACTGACTCGGGTGATCCAGCTAGGGCAGGTCACAACCCAGCCAGATGCCAAAACCCATGAGCAATCCAGCTGGGGCACTCCTCCCGATCCAGCTCCCCTGTTACTCAAGGGGTACCTTCCCTGTGCTCACAGAAACAGCCCTGCACTGTGTCTTTCCACCTTCTGACGGTAGGCTGACCTCCCTTCGACCCAGTGCTGGGGGAACCACCCTGGACTCTCCGTTTGAGTTCGGAGTTACACTCGGATGCTGAAAATTTACTTTTCTTCCTGATCGGAGACTTTATGTCAGAATCCTTGTTGGGGCAGGAGCGAGGTCTGTCCTGCACAATGTTCTGAGCTTACAGGGAGCAGGGAGGGACATGAGGGAATCTTCTGAGGCCAGGCTGCGGGCTGGCAGAGAGGAAGCCAATGGGAGTAATAGGGAGTAACTGTGGTGTGGTGAATAGGGCCGGGGGAAGCTTCTCATGGGCCCCTGAGGTAGAAGCCGTGGCCTGGTGCCCAGAGAGGGTAGTGGGTATATTCGAGGAGAGAGAGTTGTGACATATTTCAGTAGGAGAGGGAGTTTGCAGAAAGGACTGGGATACTGAGGGATTTAATGGGTGTTGCCATAGGCATTGTGATGGCAGAGCTCTATCGTCTCTTCAGAATCCAGGACCAGACAGTGTGTGCTGAGAGATGGCAGAGATGACAGGTTCCAGGGCCCTACTCCTGTGGATCTGGAGTTTATCCTAAATGCCTGTGGGACAGTACGCAAAAACTGACATCAGCCAGTGGAGCATGGTTGTTCATAAAATGGTCATTCCAAGGATGCCGAAATTAGAGGTCACTCTAAGGAACACTCAAACTCAGGTGCCTGCCCCCATCCTCCGAGTGAACCTGCCTTCCTCCCACAGACATGGCATTTACTGCAGACTGAGGAGACTGCAATACCCCAGGACTCTCCCATAATGGTGGACACAACAGAAACTCTGTCACTGCCCACCCAGCAAGTGAGAGCCAAAAATTCGTAGCCGTGTCGCAGGGTACAGCCTCTAGGCTCTTTAGGGAGGCGTATGAGGCCTCTGAGTGAAGGGGAGCTGTGATCTGTATGTGGGAATTCTCTGAGCTGGTTGAGGTCCTTGTCCTCAGCTGCGATGGGTGTTTGCTGTTGATGTCTATGAGGAAGGTCTCGGAAAAATTTGTGGGTCTCTGAACTATGTGGAGGAGCCTTTTTTGTTTAGAGCATTGGATGTCTGAGCTGTTCATGTATCTGCATTCCAAGATGTTCCTGAGAGGAAGGCAGGTTGGCCCTTCCACGCTCAGTGTTCTCACTAGGTGTGTGGTTTCACTTCTCCTGGGATTTCTCCCATCCCTGCCCTGGTGCTTCAGAGATGAGATCTTAGGATCCTCGTCGTCAGGAGGACAAGTCCTCAGTCCTGCATGGCTCAAAGAGCCCATGCTAGGAATACTGATAAGAACACTATGTGAAGACATCACCCCCACCACTGCTCGAGGCACTGTGACAATCTTACATCCATATATTAACTCAGGAAATCTTCTTGAACCCTAAGAGGAGGTCACCCTTTGCAGATGAGATGCCCTGGGCTCAGTGAGGGTGGAAGATCTCAGCTCCTGAAAAGGAAGGAACTGAGAAAACAAATTGGGCCCCTTGGAAGAGGCAGGGGAATACTCAGCACAGCCCAAGACAGGCAGGGGTAGACAAGGGAGGGGGAGGGGTGAGGTTTGCTCAAGGCCCCCAGGGCCCTGCAACTGACTCACTGCCAAGATGTCTGTCTCCCTGTCTCTCACTCACAGGGCATGCTTGGGACTTGATGTACAAAATGTGATCCTCCAATTACCTGAGGAGGTGGTGGTGGAAGATCGAGAAGTGAGCCTCCACGCAGGTGGGGAAATACCTCAGATTCATGAGTTTGCACAAGGCGCCACTGCAAATGTAGAGATCCCTGCCTCCTGTTCCCCCTTTAAAGCATTGTTCTGGCACTGAGATCAGCAGGAGGGCAGTCAAGGGCCTGAGGAGGTGAGGGGGACCCTGTGTACAGCATGATCTTCCTTTTAATTGGAACGTGTCCTCCTCCAAATAGGCAGAGGGTCCTGACGTGTGTCAAGACAATGTAGCTGATGCCAAGGCCACGGGCAGTAGAGTCATCCCCTAGACACACTTCCCGGGGAGGGGTGTTTTGTCTCATGAAGCGACAGGCACATCATCTAGTAGCAGGGCCGGGATCCCAGAGGTGGGAGCTAATTGAGTGGGGACACTGTCCTGCCAGAAATAGTCGCTCTGTTCCTGACTCTCTAATGCCCTCTCTTTCTGACTTCTCTGTGCTTGTTACTCGGTCCCTTTCCCACAGCGGCCTGGGTACGACCTCACTCTTGTCACGAGAGCCCTTGCTTCACCTCTCCTGAGGGTATCATCCTTTTATGTGTATCTGTGTGGGGAGCAGTTGTTGGAGTTCCACCTGAGTGCACAGGCCTGACCAGAGATGTCATGTGCTCTAGCAGAAGCAATGAGGAACGGGTTCTTTCATGGGGCAAATTGGGAACAATTCTCCGAACATTGGGCGAACTGGGTCTCTGGCCTCCTAAAGAGTCGTGGGCCTTCTCTGCTAAAAACCCGCCGATGAATCATTCAGAGTAAGTCAAAGCCCCATACCCCAGCCCAAATGGCCCAGAAGGCCTTACGTGTTCTGGTCCCCATTTCCTCTCTGACCTCATATCCTACCTCTCCCGCAATCATGCTTTGTCAGCCACACGGCCCGCCACACTGCTCCTTATACGTGCTAGCCTGATTTGCACTCCAGTACTTTTCCGCTTGCTCTTACCTCTGTCTGGGATGTTTCTCTCCCAGATGTTCATCTCTTCCAGGTTTTAGCTCAAATGTCACCATCTTAGACTTTCCTCTACCACCGTTTCTAGAAATGCTCCTCACGTCATTTCATTATTCCGATTTAATTTTAATCACAGCAATTTCTAACACCTGACAACTTACTTACATTTTTGTGCTGTATGATCCCAATAGAGTGCAAGCTCCATGAGGGCAACTCTTTTTCTTTCTCCACACGGTGGTATTTCAACTCCCTTTATAATGGCTGACAAATTATCTGGCGAGACTGAACACCATGATGGAATAACATGGAACCAGCACAGTTGAGAGTCACGTAAAATGGAGTCGGAGGCTGTTAGGGAAGTGGGGCCTTTGCACATCCTGTGCCTCAGTTCTCAGAGCTGCTGTTGAGTTGTTACCCTGATGCTAAACACCGCACGAGGCCGAGTCATGAATAATCTGCAGCAACAGCTGCTGTATAGACATGTTTGAACTTTACCTCCTTCCCGTCCTTTTTGCCTTCCTCGTTTGCATGTTGAAACTATCCGTTCCCTGCTAACGTAGCCATCAATCCTTCATTTGCTTGAAGGAATTACACTTTGTGGTTATTGCCTTTATAAAGCCAGCCTTCCTTCGTTCTCGCTGGAGTGCAGTGTGGGTTGCTACTGCATCTGCAGGCTCTCGGGTGGCAATTCTTTTTGCTCAAATAAGTGTTTTCTGTTCTTTATGGAGCCTGAAAATCTCTCTGGGTAACAAATGAATGAGAGAATGCGTAAGTGATCACAAAGTTGTGGCGAGAAGCATAGCTTGACAGGCCGAGGATTCCCCTAAGGAACATGTTCAGGAGTGACAGGATTGTGACAAAGCCCGTGGTCTTCATCTCACCTACTCAGTGTCCTTGGGGGCCCTGGGAGATGGCCCCTTCCCTAAGATAACCAAAGATCTTGCTATCTCTCTCACCTATTACTGAAGGTCAAGGACTGAGACCCACTCCACACCAGTCCTTCTGACCCCAGTCGGGAGCTCTAGCCCACCTGCCCCTTGGGGGAGTCGGCTGGGTGTTCCCACTACACCTATTCTGCATTATCCAGAGAGACACAAGCCAGCGCAACGCTCAGCCCATAGAAAACGCTTGCAACACTTCCTGTTATCATAGCGGCCACCCCAGGGAGGTAAATTTCAGTTTAGGAAGACTTTTTCAAGAATCCACGACTGCGGTAAATGTTAGATTTTCATGCTGACTTTGCCCTCCCACCTTTTGCGGACCAGCCTAGAATGATCTACAAGTATCTCTAAGGACAAGCTGTTCTGGCTTCGCAACACCAAGGGGCCCTCGAGAGGTAATGGCTCAGTCCTGGGACGTACCACTGAGGCGCTCAGAGGTAGGACCATCCGCTCCGGGAAGGACCACTTGAGGGGTGGAATCCATTTGAAAATGATCCATTGCCTTAGTGACAACACTGAGGGTACACATATGCCTCCGCCGGGTCCATCCTTATTCCGAGCTCTCAATTATTCTGTCGCATTGAATACAGAGTGGACGCCGGGTCTGAGGCTGCTTCCCTGATGTTCACTTCCACCCCTCCATATCTACACGGTCTCACCCAGCTGAGATGGCTGGGGCGTGAGAAATAGGTTCTGGGAAGAGAGGGGCGGGGTCATGGACAGTGCTGGGTGGTGAGTGGCTACTTCGAGACTGACGGATTAAGCCCTTCCTGGGCAAAGAGTGGTTCCAACTGGACCCCTAGTGGTGGTCTAGCTCTTGGTGTGCCCAGGCTTACTGGCCGTCTGTGTGGAACCGCTGGTCCACTGGGAGCTGGAGCTGAGGGTAAGGCGTGTGTGCGCACGTGCGTGTGCCTGCACCTTTGCCAGAGCCACAGATTTATTCCTGGATTGCAAGTTTGTTTCAATATCTACAAAATCAAGTAATGTGATATGCCACATTAGCAAATCGAAGGATACAATATGATCAGATCGGTAGATGCAAAAAAAGTGTTTGCGATAAACCAGCATCCAGTGATAACAACTCTCAGCAAACTGGGAACGGAGGGCACATACCTCAACAAACTAAAACCCGTAAATGGCAGAGCCACAGTTAACACCAGGCTCAACAGGGACAAGCCCAAAGTGTTTTCCTTAAGATCAGGGACAAGACAAGGATGCCCTCTTTCACCACTTTTATTCAACATAGCACTGGAAGTCCTAGCACAGCGATCAGACAAGAAAGAGAAATAAAAGGCACCCAATTTGGAAAGGAAGAAGTAAAACCGTCCTTATTTGCAGATAACATGCTACTATATATAAAGAACCCTTCACATCCCGCCAAAACACTGTAAGAACTGATCGATGAATTCAGTAAAGTAGCAGGGCACAAAATTAATATTCAGAAATCGGTTGCAATTCTATACTCCAATTAAGAACTAGCAGAAAGAGAAATTGAGAAAACGGTCCCGTTTACAATTGCACCAAAAGCATAAAGTACCTAGGAATCGATTTAACCAAGGACGTAAAAGACTTCTACTCGGAAAATAAGAAGTCATTGAAAAAAGAAATAGAAGAAGAGGCAAATAAGTAGAAACGTAATCCGTTCTCATGGATAGGAAAAATTAACATCGTTAAAATGGCCATACGACCCAAAGCAATGTATAGATTCAGTGCAATCCCTATCAAAATACCAATGGCAGTTTTCACAGAATTAGAACAAACAATCACAAAATGTACATGGAACCATAAAAGACCTCGAATAGCCACGGCAATCTTGAGAAAGAAGAGCAAAGTTGGAGGTATCACACTACCTGCTATCAAACTATACTACAAGGCTATCCTAATCCAAACAGCATGGTGCTGGCATAAAGACACGTAGATCAATAAAATGGAATATAAAGCCCAGAAATAAATCTACGCCTATGACAAAGGAGGCAAGAATGTACAATGGGATGCAGACAGTCTATTCGTAAAGCGGTGCTGGGAAAACTGGACTGATACATGTAAAGAAATTAAACTGGACCCCCTTCTTACACCATATACAAGAATAAACTCAAAATGGATGAAAGGCTCAAATGTAAGACCCCAAACCAGGAAACTACTAAAAGAAAACATAGGCAGCGACCTCTCTGACATTGCTCTCGGTAATATTTTTTTCTGATATATCCTCTCAGGCAAGAAAAACAAAAGAAAAAATAAACAAAGGAGACTACGTCGAACTAAAATTTTGACACAGCAAAGGAAAACATCAACAAAACGAAAAGACGGCCTACCGAATGAGAGCAGATACTTGCCAGTGATACATCCGATAAGGGGTTAATATCCAAAATTTATAAAGAACTCATACAACTCAAGACCAAAAAATCCCAAACAATCCAATGGGGGGAAAAAAAAAACCAGCAAAGGACCTGAAGCGACATTTCTCCAAAGAGGACATACACATGGCCAATAGACATATGAAAACATGCCCAAAGTCAGTAGTCATCAGAGAAATGCAAATTAAAACCACCATGAGATAGCACCTCACA
This sequence comes from Pteropus vampyrus, assembly GCF_000151845.1. Taxonomy (NCBI): domain Eukaryota; kingdom Metazoa; phylum Chordata; class Mammalia; order Chiroptera; family Pteropodidae; genus Pteropus; species Pteropus vampyrus. The sequence continues at coordinate 30,876 of NW_011916197.1, read as the reverse complement.
CCTGTCAGAATGGCTATCATCGATAAATCAAAAACAAGTGTGGGCGAGGATGTGGAGAAAAGGGAACCCTCGCGAGCTGTTGCTGGGATTGCAAATTGTTACAGCCGCTATGGAAAACACTCTGGAGTTTCCTCAAAAAATTAGAATGGAACTACCTTATGACCCAGCAATTGCACTTCTGGATATTTATCCAAGGAAAACCAAAACACTAACTCCAAATGATATATGTACCCGTATGCTCAGTGCAGTGCTATTTACATTAGTCAAGAGATGGAAGCAACTTAAGTGCCCATCAGTAGACAATTGAGTAAACAAGTCAGGGTACATATATACAAGGAAATAGTACTCGGCCATAAAAAAAAGAAACCTTACCGTTAGCAACAACATGGGCAGACCAAGAGGGTATTATGCTGAGTGAAATAAGTCAGACAGAGAAAGACAGATACCATATGACTTCACATATATGTGAAATCTAAGGAACAAAACAAGCAAGCAAACAAAACGAAAGCGTACTCATAGATACAGAGGACTGCTGATTGTCAGATGGGAGGTGGGGTTAAGGGGCTGGGTGAAAAGGGGAAAGGTTGATTAAGAAGCACAAATGTGTCGTTTCAAAATAGTCCCGGGGATGTAAAGAACAGCGTAGGGAATACAGTCAATAATATTTTAATAACTATGTATAGTGCCAGGTGGGTACTAGACTAATCGGGGGGATTAAATTTGATAAATGTCTAACCACTATGCTGTAGACCGGAAACGAACATAAAATAATATTCGATATTCGAGTGTTTTGGAAAACTCATCACCCAAGGCAATTCTCCTTTGGCGTGTTGTCTGGCCCTGACGCACCAGGGCCAGCCGACATCTGTAGCTGTGCACGCGTGGAGGAAACGGACTGAGGGGCATCCCACTGCACTGACCAGATGCATCTGCTCCGGGATATGCTCTTAACGGGTGGGAAACTTAAGTCGGAGATATTCACAGTGTGATCTGTCATGAGCTGCTGAACAAACCTGCTGTGCCCATTGCCGTTACTGCACCGAAGTCTTCTTTCCATCTCCGTCTCCCTCACCAGATTGTTAGCGTGCCATCGGAAGGTGGGAAACACACCCAGCTCATCCTGCTGTCCTCAGGGCAGAGGACCCGACATGCTGCAGGAGGCCAGTCCACCCAGGTGGAACTCAAGTGAACAGCGAATGGCTGGACACGGTGTCATAATGATGAGCCATATAGGTGTCGGTGTGCAGAGGGTGGGAGGGGAATGCCTAGGACCCATGCGGCAGGGTGAGACCAGTCTACACTGCAGTATTCATCTCAGCTACGCCCTCTAACGGTCCTGGATTTAGCCAGTATATTAGTCAGGTTGCACCAGAGAAATAGTACCAGTCGTACATGTGTATGGTATGCCTGTGGACATATCTGTGTAAATACACAAACGCATGCGCGCGCGCACACACACATACGCGCGCGCACACACACACACACATACAGCGTGAGTGATATATTGGCAGGAATTGGCTCATGTGATTATGCGGTCGTTCGGCTGGAAAGTTCAAAATTTACGGGGAAAACAGAAGGCAGAACCACGGTTGAGTTGATGTTGCAGCTCGACTCCACAGGCAGCCTGGAGGCAGACATTTTTCTTCCTTGGAGCACCTCTGTCTTTTTTCTCTTGAGGACTTCACCTGACTGTATGAACAAACCCCACCCACATTATGGACAGTAATCTGCCTTACTCAAAGTCCACCGATTTAAAAAGTTGATCTCATCAGAAAAATAGCTTCTCAACAACATGGAGACTGGTGTTTGAACATTTATCTGTGTACCATGGCCTTGCTAAGTTGACACCTAAAATTAACCATCACGGCCAGTTAAAACCAATTCCACTAACCATGAAAGTCTATCTTAGAAACGCAGGGCTTTTTCTTTTTAACGAGCCTCTTTGATCTGGCCCAAGCCACCCGTTTACACTCTGTGGAATTTATAAGTGAATCACTAAGTGGAAGAAGATTGGAAAGCCGTCCAGCCTGAGGCAGTGTTAGGACAGTCAGGGCGCGCACATAGGAAGTGAAGTCTCAGAGGGCACACGTGGTACCCTGGAAACAGTTTACAATTATTAGGGCGCCTTGAGCAGGACCTACATCAGCCGGCCAGTAAGGCTCCCTGGGGCCCCAATATAGCCTCCCAATGAGGGACCTTCCACACTAGGACACCCTGTCCAGTGGAATTATTCTTTGCGGCCCATGGTTTCAGACTGTCAGTTCCTGTTCCAAACAGGTTTGTCTGACAACGACACCGGTTCTTCCTCTTTCTGAGGGTGGACGACCTCTGGAGGTATTCGGGTATGCAAAGTCCAGGAACTGGGGACATGCCTGCTATCCCATAGTCAGAGTTCTGTCAGGTGGGACTGGAATCTCAGCAGTCATTTTGCATTCAAAGGGCTCACAGCAGCTTGGAAAGGCTGTACAGGTGGGCGAATCTCTTCAGGAAGAAGGGAAATTTTCAGGAACTCTATGGACAAACACAAATCGCTAATGTCCTCACTGCCTCCTTTCACCTTTCCACAGGTGCCAGGTGTCGTGTTCTTTTATCTCCATTGTTAGAAACTCGCAGTGGCTCATTTTAAAATCAAAACTTTACATTTCTTTTATTATTCCCTACTGGCTTCCAAACCTTTTGTATGAAAGGGTTGTATGCAAGACGGACGAAAGCATTTTCATAGCAAAAATCATGTTTATATAACTCAACCAGAAAGACACAGCACATTCAGGAATTGATCACGACAAAATGCTAAATGTAAAAATAAATTTTAAATGGGTTTCCAGGACTTCATGTCCCTTTTGCCTCTAGCAGTTATTTAGAGAGCACGCCGTGAAGACGAATTCCTTGCTGGGGACAGTTGCATTCAACAAACCAACTGAATTACTAAGACGAGTGCAGCAAGAACAAGGTAAGGGAGGCAGAGTCAGGCTATCGGTCCAGGGCTGCAAACTGCAAGTAATCTGGAATCTGGAACCCAAGTCGATAGCAATGAGACACCCTGATGTGTCGCGAGTGGATGGGGGTTGGTCACTCCCTGTGATGAGTCCTCCCTCAACTTGCTGCTCCTGGCAGGAATCACAGATTAGGAGTGCAGCTAGCCTGTATCAGAAATATCGAGCCGGTCCGCAGCTCAGTTTGGGGGGTTCCCATCAAAGAATAAGCCCCTATCCTTGGGCAAGTGACTCAGACAGTGCAGGGATCGCCCCCCTCCCCGTGTTTTCCTAGTTGATTGGTTCCCAGAGGGGTGTCTTAAATCTACAATGGTCCTAGAGTCTCATTCCTCCTCACTGAGCCTCCTTTCGGTTCAGCACAGCTCCTGCTGAGGCCAGAGCAGCCCAGAGCAGCAATATGAGGTTTCAGCATAGAGTCAGGAGGAGCATTTAGGATCTGTGAATTTAGGGTTCCAAAGAAGCTAGAGGATTTGCTTTGGCAGCACCAAGGCAACAAGCTGCAAGGCCAGACAGCACTGTTCAATGTCCAAGTGATAAGCAAGGCTATCTGAAGCCTCATGTATCTTGTCAGTCTTAAGAGTCCAATTGGCCCACTCAAAAGTGTACACATACGACTGACATCGTCAACCTCTATGGACTAGATATCTGATTTCTCAAGCATTAATTAAAAACTAAAAAGTGCTTTAAGAACCCAAGAGTGTATCTCCATCTGGACACCGTCTCCCTTTTCTGTGGTCTCCCATATTCCGGATTTAACCATCTGAGCAAGAATCATCCATTATAGGAAAATGTTTTCCTCTTCATGGTCAGAGAGTTTCAGTTCCAAACTGCTCACACCAGAGTCAAATAGCAAGAAAGGTGGATCCCGTTAATCTCCTTTATTGTTCAGGTTTCTCTGATGGGGGTATTCCCTCCAGCATTTAGGAAATTATATGTATGTATCATTTTACAGCAATTTTTGTCATACATCTAGATGCAACAGCCGTAAAATAAAACAAAACAACACTTTAAAAAATTCCTTTTTTCTGTATGATGGCAACTACAGGGTGAACGTCACAGCTTCCTTGTGAGATCCTGTCTGGAATGCTGGGAGGTGGTTTCGGTATCAGCCGTGAAGCTGAAGAAAAGGCTTGAAGGGTTTTTTTTTTCTCTCTCTTGTTTTCCCATTTACCTTATCTAAAGCTTTTCTCCAGCCCAGAGAATTGATTTAATGTTTCTTTCCACTTACAGGAGATAGCAACACAAACTTTAACATATGTTGCCCACCGAAAGCTTGCCTTTTTGAACCTTAAGGACAAGATTGTCCTTTGAATCTTAAGGACAAGATTTTGTTCTCTGCCTGGAGGAGAGAACGAAAACCAAAGTCATCATCTCCCTGTGATTTCTCTCCCCTCTGATTATGCAGCATGGTCAAAGAAGCACATGTGCTCTCACTCTCCCAGACGTGGATCTATTATTTCCTATTTCAGTAAGTAACACATACTTTTCATTACAGATAAAATCGCACCAGCCGTCTCAAATCATGGGTAAGTCTGTAGCCATGCAGCTACCAAAGGTTCACCATCTCCCATGCCTTCATACTTCCTTTTCTCAATCAAGGTTCTCACCATATTCCAGCGAGTCAAGTTCTTTCTGGTGAATCCCAACATTCTTACCACTGTCGACCGTCCTTAAGACTATGTTCATTTTTGATAATTTGCTAGGAGGACTCAGAGGGCTCGGCATATATTCGTACTCACGGCTGACACTTATTACAGTGAAAGGATAAACTAAAATCAGCAAGGAGAAGGCATATTGGGTGTTTTCCCGAGAAAACCAGACCAAGCTTCCAGAGTCTTCTTCCAAGGGAGTCACAGAATTCATCTTTCCAGTAGTGCATTGTGACAACACGTGATGCTCATTAGAGCATCAATGTCCAATGCTTTGTTGGCGGCTGGTCACATAGTCTCCCTCTGCCTAGCACATACCAATATTCCAGACTCCCAGAATGAAAGCACCCTTTCAGCGTAAACCTACATTTTCTACAAAGAATTTGGGCAGAGCAAACCACCTTTGACTATCAGGGAATGGTGTGAACGCTCCCCAAATCCAAGTTTTCTGCTATCAGGTAAGGGCCAACATTGCAAGCTGGCCTTTCTAAGTATAGCAGTATGAGGCCTGCTATGCTAACCCCCTTTTCTTCAAGCAACCAACGACAGAACTTCCAAATACAAAAGCAAAACCAGACATAGCTAGGATAAATAAATCTTCAATTTTACGTGGAGACTTCAACACTCTCTGCAAAATATGGAAAGAGTAGAAAGAAAATTAGCAAAACTACAGAAGAACTGAACGACACCATCTACCAACTGGATCTAATTGATGTGTACACAACTCTCAGTTTAACAAGAGCAGAGTAAAGATTCTTTTCCAGTACATATGGCAGCCTCACGGAGATGGCCCATCTCCTGGGTCATAAAACAAATCATATGAACTGTAAAATAGCTGAAATCATAGAAAGTATGTTGACTGACCAAAAGAGAAAAACCACCAATAAGTCAGAAAAAGTTAAGAGGAAAATCTCCTTCCATAAGGAGAGTAAGTCACACACTTCTAAACTACTGCATGGGCCAAAGAGCAAGACTCGAGAGAAATTATAAAACATTGCAAACTGCATGAAAATAAAAATACAACATATTAAAACTTGCAGGATAAAGCTAAAGCAGTTCTTCAAGAAATACTTATAGCATCAGATGCTTACAGAATTAGAAAAGAATAAGTGACCTAAATCAATAACGAGAGCTTCCAGCCTAAGAAACTAGAAAGAAAGTTTAAAATAACCCAAAGGAAGCAGAATGAATGAACTAAAGACTTCAGCAGAAATCAACGGGATGGAAAACAGGAAAAGAATGGAGAAAATCAATGACCTCTACAAAGAAATAGAAAGAAAAAAAGACACAACTTAGCAATATCCGTTCTGAAGTACATCATAGACACCACAGAAATGAAAGGGATGCTATGAATAACTCTACACATACATTTTACAGCTTAAATGAAATGAAATAAATACTTGAAAGACAAACACTAACTAAGCTTACCCCAAAACAAACAGATAATCTGAAGAGATGTATATCTGTTAAAAGATCTAGTTCGGAGTTGAAACATTCAAGAAAGACATCTCGAAGCCCACGTGCTTGCACTGGAATGTCCTAAAAAACATTTAAGAAGAACAGCAAGTTTACCAATCTCTTCAAGAAAGTAGGAGAGAGGGAATGTTTCTCAAATCATTTTATCAGATCAGCATTATCCTGACACCCAAATCAGAAAAGGCAGAAGAGAACCACGGTCTAATCTTTCTTATGTACATCCACGCAGAAAATCCTCAATAAATATCAGTCAACTGAATCCAATAATACATAAAAAGAGTAATGTGCCATGACCAAGTTAGGTTTATCCTGGGAATGTAAAGCTGGTTCAATATCCAAAAATCAATTAAGGCAATCCAGCCTAGTAACATCCCAAAGAAATAGAACCACATGGTCATCTCAACTGATAAAGAAAAAGCAGTGACAAATTTCAACAACCATTCATGAAAAAAACAAACAAACAAAAGCTATCAAGAACCAAGCAAGGATGTCCACTCTCAGCCCTGCTATTCTCAGCTCACGTACTCAACACTGTACTGGAGGTGTTAGCCGATTCAATAAGGCAAGAAAAAGAAATAAGTGACTTACAGCTTGGGAAGGAGGAAATACGACTACTCCAATTCACAGATGACATGATTATCTACGTACAAAAATCTTATAGAATGTATAAAAAATACTCATAGAAGTAATAGGTGAGTTAAGCGACTTTGCAGGATTCGAGTTCCACAAAGAAAAAGGGAATACATTTCTAAAAACTAGTAAGGAACTACTGGAAAGAAAAAACCCACAATAGCGTTTATATTAGACACCCACCACCTCCACCACCACCCCGCCTGCCACGCCAATCTAACGAAACATGTGTAGAGTCTGTGCACTGACAAACCAGAAGAAGCTAATGAAAGAAATTTGGAAAAGACCTAAATAGATGGAGGGACACGTTGTCTTCAGCGGTTGATAGACTCAATACAGGGAAAATGTCAATTGTCCTCAAATTGATGGACGGTTAATGCAATTCCAATCAAATTCCAGCATTAAATTCTTGATACAGACTGATTCTAAATTTGGGATGGCAAGAAGACTACGTTAGCAAAGAAAACTTCAGAAAAGAACACAATTCAAGAATTCTTATAATGCTAGAATAACCTTGACACTGTGGTACACAGGGGAGATAGAAACACTATTGTAAAACATATCCATCAGCGATATATTTGCGGGCGATTCAATAAAGAGTATTTATAACAAACGGTGTTAGAAAAATTGAACACGTAGAATATTTACCCTAGATGAATGAAAGTTTATTTTCATGTCAAAGCTCAAGCACGAATGCTTATGGCAACTCTGATCGTAATTATCCAAAACTGGAAACAGATCAAATGTCCTTCAATAGGTGAATGAATAAACAAAATTTGGTACCGCCATACAATGGAGTATTTTTCAGCAAGAAAAAGAATGAACTACTGACACATTCAACGACTTGGATGAAACTCAAATGCATTGTGCTGAGCGAAGGAGTCTCAGAACATCACAGGCTGTATTATTCCATTTATATGATATGCTTGAAAAAATTATATTAACAGAGAACAGATCAGGGGCTGCCAGGCCTTAGGGGAGGGGTAAGGAAGTGACTATACAGGGGCAGCAGTGAGAACTCAGGGAGCACTTGGGGGTGACATGAAAGTTCATCATATTGATTACATTGCTGCCTACATGAATATATACATTTGTTAAATCCCATACAACAGTACCTTCCAGAATGTCAATTTTACTGTGTAATTAGAAACCTAAAAAAAAAATGGTCATAACTGTACACAGCTGAGGGTTTGGTCAGCCCATTCACAACCACGTAGCAGAGATCAAAATTACCCAGGCAAGCTAATAGAACCATGATTTTTACTGTGTGTAGAAGATGATATCAGCATGGAAAAAGGAGCAGGTTGCCTTCAGAGTGACAGCATCGGGACAGGTATCTTGCAGGGAAGATGGGCACCTCACAAAGGCTGAAGTGATGGGGACCTGGGGGATCCCGTTTGGTCCCTGCCCTGTAAGTAGGGTGCAATAAAAAATAAAATAAAATAAAATAAACCGAAAAAAAGGAGAACGAGAGCGAGAGAGAGATGCAAGCTGGAAACAGCTGAACATGCGACAGCCTAGTGCTACATTCCTCCCAGCCTTACAGAGACTTCCGTTCCAGACACTAGGTTTTATATACCAATTCATCGTATGAATCTAGTGTGACCTAGGTACCAAAGTCCGAAAGTGAAATAAAAGTATAGGCTAATGTCACTCATGAGGTCATACAGAAACATCCTAAACAAATTTGTAAGATGTAGATTATTCACAAAGATAATCTATCACAACCAATTTCCTTCCCTAAGAATGAAGGTTTGTTTAAATATAGGAACTTATCTACGTCATTCACCACATTAACAGATTATTGGAGAAAGAAACCCTATAATTATCTCAATAAATACGCAAGCGTTTGATGAAAGTCAACTATAATGAAGATACAGATTCTCAGCAAATCTAGGATTAGAAAGGGACTTCCTGTTACTTCACAGTAAACATGGTGAAAGGTTAACAATTCTCCATCTCCTATCAGGAATAAGACAAGGGTGGTCCCCTCTTACCGGTTCTCTTAACAGTGTACTGGGTGGCTCTGTCCAATGTTGTAAAATGAGAACAAGGGGAAAAGAAAAGGCCTAAGGTTTAAAACAGCAGAAGAAACTGCTAGTATTCAAAAATGATAGGATTGTGCATGTTGGAAAACAAAAAGGATCGAGACATAACACTTTGGAATTAATAAGCAGATTGAGCAAGGTTGCTGGACAGATTATCAACGTTGAAATACATCTGTATGTACCAGCTCTATCAGACAATAAAATTTCAGAAAATGATATGATTTTCAAGAGTATCAAACAATCGGGAAGAAATTTAACAAAAGATTCACGAGACTTTTTGGAGAAAGCCGTAAAACTTTAATGAGAGACTTTTAACAGTCCGACATCTCACGGAACAGTTTGCGTGGTTTCAGCTCCTCTTCCTTTAGTCCTGTGGTTGCCCTTCTCCTGTGAGATAAACATAACAGGTGGGAACATTACTTAGCAGAATCTGATTTCGGTTACGTTAGAGGCATACGAAGAACACTACGGTTTTGGTTTTATAACGCAGACTTCCAAACACGTATTTCACCAACCTTTTTTAAAACACACCACTCTTTCTACTGCTACAAGGAAAGAAAAAGGCGGTTCCCAATCAGAACATAAAAAGTGAACTGAACCTGTTAAAGTAAGTTTTAAAAAGAAGGTAAAAATTGTGTATACATTTACTAAAAATACAAGCAACAGCCAGCCCCCCCCCCGCAAAAAAACCTAAGAAACAAAAGACATTTACAAGAGAATATCATTTAAATGCTTTCACTTGGCATAATTTTCCGTACATGAATTGGCTACAACAGTCATGTCACATTTGTTACTGCTTGAGTAAAGTAAATAGAAAGGCCAGTACTACTTTTGCTTTTTCCCTATGGTGCAGAAATGTACAAATGTTTCTTTGGGCTAGTTTAGCCCTTATGTGCTTAAGTACGGTAACAATATGTCCTCTAGTTCAACCGTAGTCCTAGTGTAATTATGAATAATGCCTTATACACACTTGAAAGTGTTTCAGTTTGTATTATAAATTATATGGTCACACTAGTGTTGAGTCATGACCATCATTTTTGACATTAAGATGCGAACCACATATATGCCACAAACATGTCATGGCTAGAAAAAAATAAAAAGGAATGCAGGGAGAGAGGAGTGAGAAGAAAAGATAGAATGAAAAAAGGAGAAAGACACCTAGAATGTAAGCACTGTTTCCAAAGTAAGTGCTTTTGACAATCTTTATTGAGGAATAGTTAAGAAATATAATTGTGTATATTTAAAGTATAAAACACGGCGATTCAACGTATGTACACATTGTGGAATGATTCCCAAGAAAAACACAAGTAAGTAACACATCCATCGCCTCACATGGTTAACATTTATTTCTTGCGGTGAGAATGCTTGAACATCTATTATCATCAACTTCCCAGTACACACTACCATGTTAATAACTAAAATAAGAGTGTTTGAGGGACACCTCTGATCAATTTCCAAAGTCTTCCCATGATCTCTGGCATGTTTACATGTTCAGGTACGACTGGGATATATTAAATAATATATGCTTTCCTAGTATATTAATCATTTCATCCATATTTTGAAAAGATTATGTAGAATTTAAAAACGTACTCACTTCCGATTACATAAAATCCTCAATATCTGTTTGTGTCTTGCTCATATTCCCTACTGTGTATCTTGGCCTTCTTCTGTTTCTTGTCAAGATTATGTAAATAACAGATATGCTTCACAAAACTTTTTCAGTGTCCTTATGTCCAATATTTAATTTCTTCACAAATATCTTTAAAGAGAGCCGTTTTTCTCATTTATTAGTTGTATTATGTTTCCTCTTCCTCAAGATTTATACTGTTATTATATACCTTGTATCCCATCCCTTCGGTTTACCCTTTTGTAATTTTTTTTTAATTTTGAAATTGAATTGTCTTGCAATTCATTATTTATTTAATAACATATGTACTAAAAAGCTATGATAGTCCCATGGCTACATTTGAGCCATGTTTAATAGGTTCCTAAAGGAAGTCTGAATGCTCTCTAAATGTTAATAGTCTAATGAACATGCCCAGCAATGTAGAGTAAAAAGGTTAAGGAGTCGAATGGAGGGTAATTTCTTCCTAAAACATAAAGAGCTGCTTTGATATTCAGAAGCTCTTGTAATGAATGGTCACCAATCTGGAAAACATAAACATTGCTTTTTTTTTTTTTTTTTTTTTTTTTAGGCGAGGCAACCCTTGGTTGACCTCACAGATTGCAAGGACCTTGTCAGCTTACAATCCCTTATTTTTTTAGTTTTTTATTTTTGACGCCTACAGCACCTAGGTGGTCTCCCATCCAAGTACTAACCAGGCGCGACCCTGCTTAGCTTCCGAGATCGGATGTGATCGGGCTTGTTCAGGGTAGCATGGCCGTAGACAACACTGCATTCTTAATGCATATGCATAACATACTTGCTTCTGGCATATAAATGGAATCTGCTTTTGGTAAGACAGCTTCCTTGACATCCGGTCCATCTCTGCCCTCATCCCCAATGTTCAGCTGAGTCAGGATCTGGAGATCAGGTTCCGCGTCAGGCCCTGATAAACAAACAAACAAACAAACAAACAAAAACACAAAGGTTATCAATTGGAACAGAAACATCCCGAAGTTGATTACTCAGAAATTATTCAGTTTGCACTCTTTCAACTTCGAATGTGACCGATTGATTTTTGAAGGCAGAACCTTATATATACTATGCCACTTTTGATATGGTTAGAGGTGATAATATCATAGTGTCCATATTTTCATGAGGGACACTAGCTCATCAAGGACGACAGTGGAGACAGTGAGCATGCTTAGCAGGGGTATCTAACTCACACCCGCCATGACATCAGTGACGGCCTGCATTCTCTCTACTAGATCAGACCTAGAAACTGGGAACTAGACAAGCCTTGCCATTTTATAACTTGAGGCTCTTTTTTGGGAAAGGATTTAAAACATAATTGTTTTCCCAGAGCCAGAAGAATTCAGAATTTGGCAGAATCAAAGAACAAGTATCCAGGTCCCTATACAAAAAAAAAGGAACATCTAGCGGAGTGTTGACTCATTTTCTTAAATTGCGATGAAATCTTAAAATGTGACTCAAGATGGTAAGTTATGATGAATAAGTCACGGAAAACAGAGTCTCTCTGTGTTCTATGTATTACAGACAACTGAACTAGAGAACACAAAAATCAGCACTGAAAATGCTTTTTATATATCTGATCTGAATTCACTATTCATAGAAATCAAGGACTGTAACCTTACTAATTCCTGAGTGATCCACTGAAGTATGTTTGCCGCTGAAATTGATAACTTTTTTTTTAAGGGCCTGACCCGGAAGCTGATCTCCAGGAACTGACTCCGCCAAAGACTTGAGGGTGAGGGCAGAGAGTAAACATCAGTTAGCAAGTTTAGAACTTCTACCAGAATCACACAGATTATATTAAAGCTGGCACTAGAAACTACTTCAGTACCTCAGCGTATTTCATACAAACTGGTAATTACTTGAACTGCTTTCTGTATTTGTTAAAAGAAGAAATTATAAAAGAGTGAAAATTGTTAGCAGCTGCTTAAAGTACACATGCTCAGAAGAAAGAAATGTTTTCAGAAGACATAATTCCCTATGGCTTTGACCCGATTTGTTTCCATCTCCGATAATCTATGAGTTAGGCATTCGGGCATCTGGGTTCTGAACGACCTCTCACAGAATCTTTACATGTGAACTCTATTATTAAAGTAAGGGTAATGTTACCTCTATATTATTAAAGATACAGTTGTGGAAAATGGAAAATGCATAAATTGCATTCTTATCGTATGACATACCCGCTTTTGGCATGTCAATGGGCTCTAGACTTGGTAAAGTCTCGCCCTTCTTGCTAGAGCTGCCGAAGGCTTCCGTGACGGTGAAGACTCTCTGGGATCTTCAAACACGACTCCTTCCACACTTTCGAAAGCCCTACTACTAAACCAACAGGTAATGTGCCCTTCAGCCATTTGAATGAATCTTCCAAAATCCCTGTGAAACCATCTACAACTCCAGTTTCCTTAGTGACAATCACCACCTCGAAACCCACAGCAAAATCATCAACAGCTCCAGTTTCCTCGGTCTCAAAAAATATTACAGTCACCACCTCGAAATCCACAGTTTCGTCTAAAATGACACCACCGGTGCTCTCAACAAATCTGACTCCCACCACCTTAAAGTCTACACCCAAATTAACAAGTGTTTCATAAAACATATCGCAGACATCAACATCCACAATGACTACAACCCACAACAGCTCCGTGACGTCTGTTTCTTCATCAGTCACAAACACGGCACCTGTAAATTCTAAAGAAAACATGGGCTCAAAAATTGATTTGGGAAGCTTTGTTGGTGGTATTGCATCAACACTGGGAATTTTATCTAGTTTTTACACTGGATTCAAAATGGATTATTCAAGAGGAAGCATTCGGCATAGAACCACTGATGAGCTTGATGCCATCATTCAAGGAAATCCAAGGACCAATGACAATATCGATGCAACCCTATCAACGAGTTCAAGACAACATTCTCCTTTTGAAAACAGTATAAACAAGCCATGCATATACTCTATAATGTATTACATAAACACGTAAACATCCCTCAGGATTACAAAAGGCAAAAAAGGGTTTGGTTTGGGTTCTTAATGAACATTTGGAACATACATTTAATGCATCGGTTATATTCCCCTTTAGAAAATACATAGTAAGAAAACCAAGTCCTGTCACATTTTCTTGTGGCATTGGTCCCAGAGGGCCAACAACTGAAAGACATCATGACTGAAGGGCACCGATGCCACCTGGCTGTACAAATAAGGAGCTTGTCACAGCACTCAAGATGTCGATTGTCTTTGTTGCTCACACGAAGAATTTCATGGATATATCCTGATTACTAATGCTACACAGCAGAATTTTTACGAGAAAACCAGGTCTTAAGCATAATTTTAGTTTAAGTGTCTCTTCAGAAAGCATCAATACTTATTATGTTCAGTACTTGGTATAGAAACAAATGCACCCTCCCGCCCCCCCCCCCACCACCACCACTACGAAAAAGTAGATATCAAATAAAAGCAGAAGCAATGCCTGGGCTTAGCCTTGTTAGACAGCCACTGGAAAGCCTGTATTTTTATTAATAACTTCTTTTGAGCTTTCAATGCCAGTTGATATAATTATCTTGCTTTCCTCTGTGTAATTTCAGCAAATTGCAGTGTTTTACATGATAATGTTTTAAAGACTTAGTCCTTATTAGATAAGAAGTTAGCTTATTTGTAAAATGTGATACATACATCCAGGCAATGAAATACTATTCAGCACTAAAATGAAATGAGCTATCAAGCCCTGAAAAGACATGGAGGAAACTTAAATGCACATTACTAAGTGAAAGAAGCCAATCCGAAAAGGCTACATGCTGTACGATGATGCCGGCTCTGTACCATTCTGAAGTGGTAGATACGCATTCATTCAAACACAGAATGTACACCACCAAGAGTGAGGCCTAATATAAACTATGGACTTTGGATAATTACGATGCGTTAATGTTAGGTTCATCAGTTGTAACAAATGTACTGCTCTGGTGGTGGGGGGCGGGTGTTGAAAATGGGTGCGTCTATGCATGTGTGCGGCCACGGGGTATAAGGGAAATCTCTGTACCTTCCTCCCAATTTTGCTGTGAACTTGAAACGACTCAAAAAAATACTCTTTTTAAAAAATGGAATTCACATAAATATTTAGAGATTCATTTTTATATAAAATTATGAGAGAATTAATTTGAACCTAGAATTACATACCAGCCAAACTGTTAACTATATTCATATTTCAAAAAGGAAAAAATAAAAATGTTTATTTTCTGTAAAAAAAAAAAGTCAGATTATTTGCAACTGTGAGAATAGCATCACCAATGGAAATTACTTTATGTTCTATTCAGCTATTTATTATATAGTGAATATTTTTAAGATGTAGAACTACTTTCAATATCCAGATATATTTAATGTAGTGTGAACACACGGAACTTTAAAAATAAAAGCCCCTTATATTAATTTCCAAAAGAACACTTAGAACGCCGTATAGTGAGAACTACAGATTAATGCTATGTTTCTCAGGCCAGGGATTGTGGAGCTCCCTTCAGGCTCCTAAACCCACAGGATGAAAATGGTGCGTTTTCCTGCACTGTCGATTTTACTGAAAAATCTGGGGAAAGCGCATTTTTATGCTAAAACAGCAATGTATTTTGGAACACATTCTTTTTTTTTTTCGGATTAAAAATGTTTTATTTGAAACATTTTCAAATACGCATGGACTACAGAAAAGAGCGTGATAATCCCCAAGTACAGATCCCCTATACTCAACAATCATCCAAGATTTTTAAGCAACTCCTTTTAATGGTTTCAGTTTGGATTCTTTTGGTTAACTCCTAAAGCAAAATGATATGTGTATACCACTATTTAGTATCATTTTTTCATTTTTATATCATTTTAAGGCATTATCTTTTTCCGCTTCGCAATTAAAGTGACGATTTATCTCACTTATATGACCCCATCTCCTACTGCTGAGCAATAGATATTTACAAAGACTCAGTGTATACTCCCGTGAAAGTACTTACTAATTGTAAAGAAAGTGTAATTTTTTCATAGTATAAGACCACTGAACTGCATGGGTATTAGCCCATTTCTGCATTTGTGTTTTTCTCTTCTGGGAAATGACTTCTTTGGTCAGAAGCACTGTGTGGGAAACCACTAACACTATGGCGAACAGAAAAGGATTCTGTAAGCTATTAGGCGGTGGTGCTGGAAAGGCATAAGGAAAGCAAATCTATTTCCAGGGTAAGTGACAAATCACTGTGCCCTCCACAATGAAGGAGCACAATGTAATCAGCCTGCCACAGGTGGCTGGCCAGTCTCCCCAGGGAACGGTGCCATGTCGGGGACTTCATGGTGAGCACTGCTGTCGTCAGGATGGCTGGAATACATTTTCATGAAGTTTTGAAACAGGAGATTTCCTGCTTCCTCACTTGGGTATTCTTCGGACCCCGTCTCTTCCTCCCGTGCTGAAGACGAGGCACTTTCAGAAGTACTATGTTAACGGAAAGAAAAAGCACAGTATTGTAGGAACACCAACATTAGCCAACTCATTATGGAGTGCTTCCAGTTCTACAGTTTATATTCCAACACTGAACACTCAGGGTCCAGTTTAGACAAAAGGGGTATTTAGTCACAGTAAATACTATTTCTATCTCAGATTGGCCAAAGTAAATCGCACCAATTTCTAATAGTCTAAAAATGAGCTAAGATGTCCTAATAGGAATCGCATTAGAAACTAAATGTAATTTTTGTGATCTGCTTTTGGTTTACAGAGAATACCCTAGGTCAAGAATTTTGATATGAAAGAATCATCTCTTCTCACTGTGCATTGTGGCCAACCGATGCGATGAATGTGAAAGATAAAAATTGTCCAACATATGAATGTGACAGGATGTGTGTATCACAATGCAGTGTGGAAGGAATGTTATGAAACATCGTTTACTTTAGTTTGAAAAAAGATGTAGGCTGATAGGTAAATTGTAGATTACCAAATTAGCCCTAACTGGGCTTTCAACCGCTGCTTTCATATCTTTGCACATTATACTTCAGATACATTTTTATAGTAACGGAGGCCTTTTAAATTTAAGTTGTTTAGTCCTCTGCATTCTTGATATTTCAGTACTTCAAATCAGTCAGAACTTTGTAGACGGGCCTGAAATTTTCTTGAGTACGTCTTTCTTTAGCCCTCTGAAGATAAAAAACAAACAAACAAAACCTTTGAAGTACTAAATGTCGTTATGTGCCTTTAAAGTTCTCCATGCTTTCAGTCTGAAATAATTTAGCTGTCTGCTCTCTGTAAATAAGATGCATAATTGGTTACTGTCAAATACCAGTACGTCAATACCATCAGGTAGTTTGGTTATATGCAAAAACAAAAATTGAGAAAAACGGTGATGCAAACCAATATGTTACTTAGGATCACATTTCCTAACCATAAATTTACCTTCCTAATTACGTTCACTTAAGCAACCGTTTGATTTTGTTTGCATTCCTTGAGCAGGTATTTACTTGAAGATAAAGGCAATCCAGATGCGTATCTAAATATTAGGAAGAATTCAATCAGTGATTTTAAAATTTCCTTAGATAACTCATGAAATTAATAATTCAAATGCAGATAAATGGGAGCTGGCAGTATATTACAGTGATCATATTGTATTTTCCAGACAAAAATTTTAAGCAAATTCCTCTTACTTTTTTTCTTCTTACCATAATAACAAACCCTTGGTATTTCATTGTCACTGAAATGTATTTTTAGAATAAAATTTTGCTCTCCAAGAAAAAGAAAAACCAGTTATATTTAGGGTCACAGGCCCTATGTCTCACACTCCCTACATGCATCTCATTCAGAAGGAAGTAGCAGAAGTAACAGCAAGTTAATAGTGATAAACGGCAAAATTTCTGTCTTACAGCGAGCATAAAGGTAGTAGGACTGAAAGAAATGAATGGACTGTGTTGTCAGTCATATTGTGAAAACCTTTTCACGGCAAATTGTAATACAGAATGAAGTTGTTTCCAAACGTTATCTCCCTAGGCAGGAGATTCCTGGATTAGTAAAGGTATGTTGATGAAGCCAGTGGAATACAAACTCTTGTTAATGCAGAGAGTAGCTGTGTGCAGGTTTGCATTCCATTCGTTTTACATAACGTATTAGTTTTGAGTGTGAAGTAGGATATGTAAGGGAAAGACAGGAAGAGGACCCAAAGCAGAAAGTAGCGGTTTGCACGTAAGTTAAGACAAAGTGTTGCACAGACTACTAGGTATCCCATCCATTAGGCTTCTGTTAAGGAAGTACCTTGAGGGGGATACTGGAGGTGTCTCAATCAATTTCTCTCTGTCTCTCTCTGTCTCTTCTCTCTCTGTCCATCTCTGTCTCTGTCTCTGTCTCTCTCACCCCTTCTCATTCCCTCCCACCTTCCCTGAAAAGCAGCTTGAATAGGACCTGTGGTTCTTCAAAAACTATTTTTCAAGTCTTCATTTTAAAATGAATTAAATCTCCTGATATGCATTCTCATCAATCCATTTTACAGGCAGAAGATATAAAAATAAATACGTAAGTTTAAATAGAGCAACGGATATTGACTCACAAATAAAAATGTTATTTTAAAATAAGAATGACATATTTTGTCTCTCAGCTTAGCAACCCTTAAAAAATTATCAGTACTTTCAGGATACAATGATGCAGGCACTGGCCTATGTTTCTGGTTAAAGGAATTTGGCAATATGTGGCAACTGGGAGGAATCCCTGCAAGGCAAATTATCTAAAATGTGGGCATAGATTTATTCACTCACTTTTTTAACCAATAACAAACTTTTAAGAAAATTAACAATGGTTCTAGGACAGATGTAGATCCAATAACCAAACAAAAAAATTCAAGTGTTTTTCTATTCTAAATGGAGCCTCTTTATTACGTCAACAAATTCAGGTGGGTTTCAGGTATGCTATAGGATGGTATGGAATGTACGTATACATTTGTTGTGCTTTTGTTCATGTGTCTATTCCTGCAACTCATCTTAACCTATTAATTGACAGTTAATTTCTCACTTTTTCCATTAAGGAGGAAGAATACCTTTTGAGATCCTCTCCTCTTTACAAAATGAATAATTGTGACTGCCACTGATATACTTTCAGGTCATTATTGAGCCTACTGCTTACCTAATAACAAATTGAAAAAAACTATTTTCATCCTGGAAACACTTCAGGGTATCAGATACTCCACTAATGACAAAGAATGGAATGAAGGCAATTTTCCTACGTCTTTTTTTCTTCCCTGAGGTAATAACCATCATATTCTTTGTTAAAAAAAAATTAGTTAAACTAGTTTCAAGTATGCAGTACATTGGTTAGACATCGATAATATTCATAAAACGATCCCCTCATTTGCACCCTCTCCCGCTTGGCCCTCCACTTAGCCATCATATTAATACTAACTGCATTCCCTCTGCCATGCTCCCCATCCTCGTGCCCAACTATCAAACATTGAAAATACAATGTTAAGTAAAATGAATGAATGAAATAAAATAGAAAATAAAAAAACCTGAGCAAAAAATACAGCTCCTGTCCTTAGGAAGGTTACAGCCTGCTTCGTGCCTTTGAGATAGGAGTCGGGTTATTCCTGCTTGCTGTCTCAGTTACGAAATACAGCATTTTCATTCTTTGAGACAACTCATACTTTTAGGGGGACGAATGAGTAAAAACCTCAAGGTTTTGAAATGATTTTTAGAAAGGATAACTCAGGCTAAAATTTTGAGTTTAATAAAACTTGTTGAAGTCACAAAGTGATATGAATCTCCTAGTGTTTACAATGCACCTTTATGGATGAGAAAACCATCGAAAAAAAATAGATCACAAATCATTAGTAATGGTTGTCCCTGGGTGAGGAGACCATGGTTTCGAGTATTGTAATATATTTTCTCGGTCCTCTAAATTTTCTCCGGGGAGTTTCGAGTGACTGAAGAATATAGTCTAAAAGTGCTAATGGGAAACCCATGACAAGAACATTCGCAAAAGCAGAAATAGAAAATGCTAAGGCAAGGGAAGTAAAAGCTAAAATAAATGAATGGGACTACATCAAACTAAAAAGTGTCTGCTCGGCAAAATAAACCGTCAACAAGGTTAAGGGGCAACCATCCCAATGGGAAAATACATTTGCAAGCAATACCTCCGATAAGGGCCTAATATCCAAAATATACGATGAACTCATACAACTCAATAACAACAACAAAACAAAAGATTCAATCAAAAAATGGGCAGAAGACCTGAACAGACACTTCTATCTAGAGTACATACAAATGGCCAACAAATATTAGCTATTAGGGAAATGCAAATCAAAACCACGATGCAATATCATCTCACACCTGTTAGAATAGCTATAATCAACAGGACAAGTTATAACAAATGTTGGAGAGGATGCATAGAAAAAGGAACCCTCGTGTATAGCTGGTGGGACTGCAAATGGGTACAGCCACTATGGAAAACGGTGTGGAGGTTCCTCAAAAAACTAAGAATTGATCCAGCAATCCCTCTACTGGGTATTCACCCCCAAAGACTTGAAAACCCATATCCAAAAAGATATTTGCACACCGATGTTCATAGCAGCATTATTCACAGTGGCCAGGACATGGAAGCAACCGAAGTGTCCTACGATAGATGATTGGCTAAAGAAGCTATGGTACATATATACAATGGAATATTACTCAGCCCTAAGAAGAGATGAAATACTGCCATTTGTGACAACATGGATGGACCACGAGATAATCATGCTAAGCGAAATAAGCCAGACGCAAAAAGTTGAAAATCACATGATATCACTTATATGTGGGATATAAACCTAAAAGCAAGAAATGAGCAGGACACACAAACAGAGACTCATGGACATGGACTACAGGCTACTGGTTACCAAAGGACTATAGACTAGTGGTTACTAGTCGGGTTGGGGGAGGAGGGAGGAGGTAGATGGGGTAAAGGGGGTCAAATATATGGTAGCTGAGGAAAACTGGTCTTTTGGGTGGTAAACTCACAGAAGAATATACAGATGTCAAATGATAATGTACACCTGAAAATTATATAATTGTATTAACCAATGTTACCCCAATAAACTTAATTAAAAAGAAAAGAAAAGGAGGGAAAAAAGAAAATGCTAAGGACCCAGGGCACAATGTTTTCATCAGGGACTTTACTTTGGGGTCAGTCACCCCAGGGCTAGTGTAACTCAGGGAGGTACACAAGCAAAGAGCTGAGTGTCCCAGAAAGGACTCCTCCAAAGTGTTTTCAAACACAAAGGGCGGGACAAGAGGCTTGTTCATGGATCGACACTGCCTTCTAGAGTCCAAAGAACCTTAGCTCCAACATTTCCGGAAGTAATTCTCTCTCATTCCCTAGTTTTCCTAAAATACACAAGAGATGGTGTCTCAGGCACCAAAAGTGATGACTCAGTAAAAACAAGGACCAGCCCGAAACCCCTGCGAACTGGCCGAAGCACACTGCTCAATTACACCTGCCCTCCTGCAGGAGCAAGGGCATGGAACTCCCAGTGACAGGACTCGGGGGCCTGTTCGACCAGAGCTGTGCTCCCACTGGCAGGTTCTGGGTCTCTGTTCCGGAGTCCAGTGAGGTCAGTGCCGGTCTTGGAGCGTGCGTCTGCTAGAAGTTTCTATCCTCACCCTGCTGTAAATGGTCAGTTGAGGGACTAACAAGTGCCCCAGCTGCCCCTCTGTTACAAGTATGCGACCTATATCAATCCACAGGACAACTTCCAATGGCTCACTCTCCCTACCTCGGGACCAGTGACATAATCGCCTTCCTCCTCTCAGCCCTCACTCCTCAGAAACCTGCCGGCCATATGAAGGCCCACAAGCATGACTTGGTCAGCCCAGTAGCCTCTCTGTCTTTAAGGATGTTCCCTTTCTACTCAATCGAACATCCCCATACCCAAGGACATGGGCCTGGGCATCAGAGAACCCCCAATATATAACAAAATGTTAAGAAGAAAATCTCTGACCACAAGGGAATGAAACCACACACTTGCAAATAATCCATGGGGCAAACGACAATACTCAGGGGAAATGAGGAAATACTTTGAAGTGGATGAAACTGAAAATACGACATATCGAAATGTGCAGGATGTAGTGAAAGCAGTACTAGGCGGTAAATGTACAGTCACAAATGTTTGTATCGAAAGGAAATAAAGGACCTAGATCAATAACAAAAGCTTCCTCCTTAGGAACCTAGAAAAAGAATAGCAAAATAAACTCAAAGCAAGCAGCATAGGGGAAATCAAGTTGGCATCAGAAATGAGAAAACGGAATGCAGACGATCAATGAAACCAAAAGCCGGATCTTTGAAAAGGACAACAAAGTTCACAGCATTCTACCTGAAATGACCAATACATGACCTATATGTGTGTGTGTGTGTGTGTGTGTGTGTGTGTGTGTGTGTGTGTGTGTGTGGAAAGAACACACACGACTTACTGATATCAGAAATAAAATATGTTACAGACTGGAAATGAAAAGGAATCTATGAATAATTCTACACACTGCATTATGGCCACTGTGATAAAATAGAACAACTGCTCGAAAGACACAAACTACCTAAGCTAACCCCCAAATACACAGAGAATCTGAATGGATGTATATCTAAAACATCGAATCTGTCATCGAAAACCTTTCAGAAAAGAAAGCTCCAGGTCCCAATGATTTCCCTGGAAAAACCCTCAAAGCTGTTACGAAGTTAACAGCAATTCTACACAGTCCCTTCAGAAAATAGAAGAGAGGCAGTACTTCCTGAATCCCTCTATCAGAAGCTTACACTCTGATAAAAAGTCAGACAAAGAAAGTATTAGCACATCAAATTCAATAACATGTAAAAACTCACAGTCTGTGACCAAGTGGCATTTATCACAGAAATACAAACCTGGTGAAGCACTGAAAACTCAATCAATCAATCCACCATATCAGCGTACCAAAGAAACAGAACCAAATGATCGGGTCAACTGACACAGAAAAAAATTTGACAAAATTCAACATCCATTCATGATAAAAAGATTCAGTTGTAGAAAGGCGTTTCCTTAATCTGATACAGAGCATCTATAAACATGCCCAAGCCTTCCCTCCTATTTAGTGGAGAAAGACTAAATGCTTTCTGCTTAAGATCAGGAAGAGCCCAGGATATCAGCTCTTGGCCCTGTTATGAGACATTGTACTGGAAGTCCTAGTCACTCCAATAAGGCGAGAAAAAGAAATAAATGGCTTACAGATTGAGAAAGAAGCACTAAAACGGCTCCGATTCACGGATGATGCAGTTATCTTCACAGAAAATTCTCATGAAATCTACCTTTAAAACTCCTAGGACTATTAGGTGCATTCAGCCATGTTGCCACATGCAATTCCAACGCAACATATAGAGCACATTTCAATCCAAGTACCGGCAACGAACAATTACAAAACTAACAAACAAATAAAAAAAGCCACGTGCACAAATCTTTACAACAGATTCCCAAGAAAACCTCTCAAAACATATGCAGGAACCGTATTCTGAAAACTCCAGAAAGCTGGGGAAAAAAATAAATGAAGACCTAAAGAAACGGAGACACACACTGTGTTCACGGGCTGACAAATTCCATTAGATGAAGATGTTGATATTCCCCAAATGGATGAACCGATTTTACACAATTCCAGTCAAAAATCTCAGTAGGAGTTTTTGTAGTAGAGTCCAACTGATTAGAAATTTAGGTGGAAAGGCAAAGAAACTAGAAGAGCCAAATTATGTTGAGAAAGAAGAATAAAATTAAAGGAGTAACACCGATTTTAAGATGTGCTATGCCGCTAGAGCCGAGACACGGAAACAACCTATGTGTGCGTCGAGGGATGGATCGATTGAGAAAATGCATTAACGCACATACAAACGCACACTCACTCACATCTGTTATTCAGGCATAAAAAGGAAATCCCGCCTTTTGAGACTCCATGCTTGGACCTCGAGAGCATTATGCTGACCGAAATATGTCAGACAGGGCAAGATAAAAACTCTATGTTCTCCCATACGTGGAAACAAAAGAAGCCAGTCAGAGAAACAGGGATTCCAATGGTGGTTGTCAAGGGCTGGAGGAAATGTTGGCCGAAGCATACAAACTTCCAGCTATAAAAGGAAGAAGTTAAGGGGATCTAATGTACAGCATGGTAACTATAATGAGCAACACTGTACTGCGTACTGAGAGTTGTTAAGAGAGTAGGTCTTAGACGTTATCCTCACACACGCAAAATGGTAATTATATGAGGGGATGGAGATGTTCCCTAACGTTATTGTGGTAGTCACTTCACAGTACATACATGTATCAAAACATCAGGCTGTATACCTTAAACATAACTATGTTACATGTTAGGAATATCTCAAAACTGAAAACAATAAAATGAAACCATCAAGTGGGAGCCCCTTCAAGCTATCTTCTGTGTCCTTCTGACATCTCCCCATCATTTTTGAACTGAGTCTTATTATTCACACCACAAATTGAGCCAGATTCTTGTATCCTTGCCCTCCCCGAGTCATGGAATGAATCATTTAGTGGAGAGTGGTATTTAAAATACAGGATCCGGGGGCTAGGTGTGCTTATTGCTACTGGGATGTTGTTGTAACCAAAACTGCTCGAATACGACATGCACGCATTCCAACACACGCACGTGTAAACATGTACATCTACATCTATACACATGTACGTAGACTGAAAACCATGAGTTCACACGGAGACCTCCAGTTCTAGTATAACAGCTCAGAGTTCGTAACAGTTTTCCTCGTTTTTGATTTGAAACTCTCCTTTCTCAAAGTGACAGTCGTGTCTCCCATTATCCTTATGCATTACTGAACTGATGAGTCCCAATGCATGTAAGCCATTCCTTTCTCACACAGAGGCCCTCCTCCTGTGCTGTGCTGAAGCATCCCCCACCCTTGACCTCCACAACTCACTCAGCATTGAATCCCTGAGCAAGTTAGCCCTCGCCCCCACCCATCCACACCCAGGCACATCCTCCTCACCGCTTTGGACCCTGTCACCCACTGCAACCTGTCCCTATGTAAGGGTGCCCTCCTCACTACTTCTGGGCTCTGACTCCCCAAGCTGGGATGCCACTTCAAGCATAAGCTTGCCTTGCTCTGCCACACCTGATACCATAGCTTTACGACAGAACTGCTCTGGGGCAAAAGAGAAAGGAAGTGAAATACAGGCCAGGAAGAAGTAAAGGTGAATATATCTAATACAATCACTTAATTAAGGCGAATCGGGACAAATCCAGGCAACATTATGAAGCCCGTGTGTTTTTTCTCACCGTTCTCCAGCTTCCCCCTCCTACCTCCCTCCTCGGCTCCAACTGCTCTCTCATTCCTAACGTCCTGCCCTCTATCGAGAGTAGAAATGTTATCATGAAAAAAAACTCAGACACTGCTGGTGGGACTGCAACTGGTACAACCGCTATGGAAAACAGTATGGATGTTCCTCAAAAAACTAAGTATTGATCTACCATATGATCCAGCATTACCTCTACTGGGTATTTACCCCCAAAGACTTGAAAGCTCATATCCGAAAAGATATTTGTACACTGATGATCACAGCAGCATTATTCACAGTAGCCAGGACATGGAAGCAACTAAAGTGTCCTACGATAGATGATTCGATAAGGAATCTGTGGTACATATATACAATGGAATATTACTCAGCCATAGGAAGAGATGAAATACTGCCATTTGCAACATGGATGGACCTCGAGATAATCATGCTAAGCGAAATAAGCCAGACGCAAAAAGTTGAAAATCACATGATATCACTTATATGTGGGATATAAACCTCAAAGCAACAAATGAGCAGGACAGACAAACAGAGACTCATGGACATGGACTATAGACTAGTGGGTAACAGAGGGGAGGGGGTGGGGGGAGGTAGACGGGGTCAAATATGTGCTGACAGACAGAAATGTAACTATGGGAGGTGAACACAGTGTAAATATATATAAATATATATGTATGTATGTATATATGCCTTATTGTTAAAGTGTATAGCTGAAACTTACTGGATTTCGTTAACCGATGTCGCCATAAAAATTTTTTTTTAAATGAAAGAAAAAGAAATGTTATGGTGGGCATGACTGCCATGTAATCATTTATATCGGCTGGTTAGCTGAACTTCGGTGCAGATGGTGTCCTCCCTGCAGCTCTGACACGGGAGCTCTCTGTTTCTCATGATGGAGTCCAAGATTGTACCCTATTTACCAATGTCAGGTGTGAGCGGGAGGCAGGCTCAGGCCACTTCGCGGAACCTCAGGTCCTTCGTCTGGAAAATGAGGGTGACCTCCCCTCCCTCACAAGTGGGAGCAGATATAGAGATGGCAACACCAGACACCTTTCATGAGCGCTATGTGCCAACCCCAGTGATGAGGGCTTTACCAGCATCCCAGGGCTCCTTGATATCCAGGAACACACCGAGTGGATGTCCCCCTCAGCACTCTTGCATTTGTCGTTCCTTCTGCCCGGCACGCTCTTCCCTCAGGTAATCTACCACCTGCTCCCTCATTTCCTCCAGGTCTCTGCTCACTTGTCACCTTTCCAGGAACACCTTCCTTCATTACCCTGAATATATTAATAACATCCTCCCCTCATACTCTTTCCCCTGGCCTGCCCGTATCTTTCTCCATAGCACTTGCCACTCACAGATACGTTCTATGTGTACTGACCAGCTCCATGGAATCAGAGACTCTGCCAGTGTTGTTCTCTGTTGTACTGCCCAACTCCTAGAAGAGTGCTCAGGGACACAGCAGGTGCTCAGAAATTTCTTGTGGAAGAGGACTGGGACCCACGCTCTTTACACACATTGATAAGATATACGGTACCCTCCAATATGGGCACTGGCATCATTTTATTCATTCTGATGCATATCGAGGCTCCAAGAGACAACTGACTTGCCCAAGGACACACCACCAGGACCTGGGGATCCACGTTTTAGAATCTTATCTGCCGGGATTCAAAACCCTCAATTCCTGAACAGAGTCCTCACAACCAAAACGGTAAGAGATTTTGCCAGAGACACAGACTCCAAACAAATCAGATACTCTGGGACACCAAAAACAGCTCACTGAACACAACCTAAAACAGATTCCAAAAGTCTCCGCAGAGAGAGCTCACAACTTGAGTCACAGACTCCGAATCAGAGCAGAGATCCTGCACACTGCAACAACCTCCCTCACACCAGTGGACCAAAGTCCTCTCTCGGGAGATAAATGAAAACTGCTGATACCTCACATCCTAGAGACAGACCCCGGAAGCATGCAGACACCTCCCAACGGAGTACCCAGAACCCCAAAACAGAAAGACAGAAGTTCAAATAACTCAGAAACCCCGCATTACCTTAAGATAAAGTCCCCATACAAATCAGAGGACCCAAACCTGGATACAAAACCCCAACCAGCTCGGATACTTTAAGATAAAGCTTCCTTCCCACCCCCCACCCCACGGCCAACCCCCCACACCCAAGAAGCTTGGAGACTATTCAGGACCCAAAATCACAAACTGCTGGGATTTCATAGCCTGGGGTGTGGACCTGGACACGGAGATCTCACACACAGGGACACAATCCCCAAAGCTCAGAAAACGCACAGTCAGGTACACAGGCACACAAACCCTAAGAGACCTTACACCAGGCACATAAAATCCACTCAGACAAAATATCCCACTCACTCTCAAGTCCCCGAAAGACTCAGAGACATCAAAGGTACCCAAACAGCAGCTGTGATGCCAGCCCTCGCGATACACATCCCCAAGAGGCTGGACGCCTTACTTCTTAGGCAGGGACACCAAACCAGCTCAAACCCAACCCCCCGCCCCGCCGCCCTCTGCACCTTAACTGCGCGCATCGGTCGGATGGACGGTGCCCTGCCCAACGCGCCTCGCTAGGCTGGGGACTGAGTTCCGGCTGAAGCAGACAGCGCCCTCGCCCGCGAATCCAGCGTCGGACTCTGGCTACCAGGCAGCGATTGCGCTGAACCTCGCCACCCACTGGGGCGGCATCCTCAGCCCTGACCCGACAGTCAGTCGGTAGGTAATCCAACCCGTAGAAAAATTTTACGCTCTCAAAACATGCGCGCGCGCACACACACGGACACGCACGGACGCACAAACACAGCCTCGCCCTCAGCTCCAGCTCACAATCGTCGCGCCGTCCCACACAGATGGCCAATGGGCTTGGGCCGGGGAAGAGCGAGGCCACCACTTGGGGTCCAGTCGGAGGCACTCTGCACCCAGGAAGCGCTTAATCCCTCATTCTCGCCGTGGCCGTCCCAACTGGGTGAGACCATGTAGATACGGAGGGGTGGAGTGATGTTCATCTCTCTAAGTAAGTGAACATCAGGGCCGCAGCCCCAGACCCGATGTCCACTCGGGCTCCAATGCGACAGGAGAATTGAGAGCTCCGAGTACAGATGGATTCGGCGGAATTGTATGCATACTCTCAGTGTCGTGACAAACGCAGTGGATTATTTTCAAATGGATTCCCCCCTCCAGTGGTACTTCCCGGAGCGGACGGTCCTACTCTGAGCGCCTCAGTGGTACTTCAGGTCCGCGTTGTTGCTTCTCGCGCGCCCCTTGGTGGTGCGAACCTGGAACAGCTTGTCCTCAGAGAGAGCGGTGGACCATTCTAGGCCGGTCCTCAAAAGATGGGAGGGCAAAGTCAGCATGAAAATCCCAAGTTCACTGCAGTCTTGGATTCTTAAAAATGTCTCCTAAACTGAAATTTACCTCCCTGCGGTGGCCACCATGATAACAGGGAGTGTTGCAAGCGTTTTCTATTGGCTGAAAGTTGTGCTGGCTTGTGTCTTCCTGGGTAATGCAGAATAGGTCTAGTGGGAACAAACAGCCACACTGCCAAAGGGCAGGAGGGCTAGAGCTTCGGACTGGGGTCAGAAGGACTGGTGTGGGGCAGGTCTCAGTCTTTGACCGTCAGTAGGAGGTGAGAGAGACAGCAGGATCTTTGGTTATGTTAGGGAAGGGGCCATCCCCCAGGGGCCTCAAGGACACTGAGTAGGTGAGATGAAGACCATAGGCTTTGTCACAATCCTGTCACCCCTGAACATGTTCCCTAGCAGAATCCTCGACCTGACAAGCTGTGCCTTTCGCCGCAACCTTGCATTCATTTATTCATTCTTTCATTCTTTTGTTTCCCAGAGAAGAGTTCCAGGCTTCATAAAGAGTAGAAACATTTATTTGAGCAAAAATATTTGCCACCTGCGAGACTGCAGATCCAGGTAGCACCCACCCTGTACTCCAGAGAGAACAAAGAAAGGCTGGGTTTATAAGGGCAATAACCACAAAGTGTAATTCTTTCATGGAAATGAAGAATTGCTGGCTAGGTGAGCAGGGATGCGTTAGTTCTAACGTGCAAACGAGGGAGGCAGAAACCACAGGAAGGAGGTAAATTTAATACGTGTCCATACAGCAGTTGTTGTTCCCGATTATCCATGACTCAGGCTTGAGCTGCGTTTAGCATCATTGTAACAACTCAATAGCAGCTCTGAGAACAGAGGCACAGGATGTGCAAAGGCCCCACTTACCTAACAGCCTCTGACTCCATTTTTAAGTAACTCACTCAAGCAGTGGTTGTTGCAAGTTATTTTCTTCCATTATTGCGTTCGGTTCGCCAGACTATGTGTCGGCCTCTATAAAGGGAGTTGGGAATACAACCGTGTGGGAAGATTAAAAAAAATTGCCCTCATGGAGCTTATATTCTATTGAGATCATACAGCACAAAAAATGTAAGTAATTTGTAAGTGTTAGAAATTGCTGTGATTAAATTAAATTGGAATAATGAAATAACGTGAGGAGCATTTCTAGAAACAGTGGTAGAAGAAAGTCTAAGATGGTGACATTTGAGCTGAAACCTAGAAGACATGAACATCTGGGAGAAAGTCATCCCAGACAGAGGAAGAGCCAGTGGAAAAGTGCCAGAGGAACTCAGGCTAGCATGTATGAGGAGCAGTGTGGCGGGTGGCGTGTCTGGCAACGCATGATCACGAGAGAGGTACGATGTGAGGTGGTCAGAGAAGAAGTGGGGAGCAAGACATGTAGGGCCTTCCGACCATTTGGGCTGGGGTGGGGGCTTTGACTTACTCCGAGTGAGCCATCAGAGGGCTTTTAGCAGAGAAGACCCTTTAGGAGGCCAGAGCCCAGGTCGCAAAATGTAAGCGGAGTTGTTCGCATTTTGCCCCAAGGAAGAACCCCTTGCCCAGACCATTTCAACAGAGCATGGCTTCCCTGGACAATCCTGTGCACTCAGGGGGAACTCCCACAACTGCTTCCCACACAGATACACATAAAAGGATGATACCCTCAGGAGAGGTGAGGCAAGGGCCCCCAAGGCAGGAGTGAGGTCATACCGAGGCCAGTGTGTGAGAGGGACCAAGTAACAGGCACAGAGAAGACAGAGAGAGAGGGCATTAGAGAGTCAGGCACAGAGCGACTATTTCTGGCAGGACAGTGTCCCCACTCGATTGGCTCCTAACTCTGGGACCCCAGCCCTGCTACTGGATGATGTGCCTGACGCTTCACGGGACAGGACGCCCCTCCCTGGGGAGGGCGTCTAGGAGATGACTAGGCTGCCCGGGGCCTGGACCTCAGCTACGCTGTCTTGACACTCAGCAGGCTCCTCTGCTCATTTGGACAAGGGCATGTTCCGGTTAAAAGGAAGATCGTGCTGTACACAGGGTCCCACATACTTCCTCAGGTCCTTGACTGCCCTCTTGCTGATCTCAGTGCCAAAACAATGCTTTAAAGGGGGAACAGGAGGCAGGGTTCTCTACATTTGCAGTGGCGCCTTGTGCAAACTCATGAATCTGAAGTATTTCCCCACCTGCATGGAGGTTCACTTCTCGATCTTTCACCACCTACTCCACAGGTGGTGTGAGGATTGCATCCTATACATCAAGTCCCAAGCATGTCCTGTGAGCGAGAGACATACATCTTGGCAGTGAGTCAGTTGCAGGGTCCTGGGGGCCTTAGGTAAAGCTCGCCCCTCCCCCTTCCTTGTGACGCCGCCCCCCCTCCACTACCTGGCCTGGGCTGTGCTAAGCTTTCCCCTGCCTCCTCCAAGGGGTCAAGATGTTTCCAGTACTTTCTTCCTCAGGACCTGAGGTCTTCCATTCTCACTGAGCCCCATGAGTCTCATCTGCAAATTGTGACCTCTTCTTAGGGATTTAGGAGGATTTTCTGAGTTAATATGTGGACATAAGATTGTTATCGTGCCGCATTCACAGGTGGGGTGGATTTCATCACATACTGTTCTTATCAGTATTCTTAGCATGGACTCCTTCAAGCTGCCCAGGACTGAGTACTTGTCCTCCCTGAGGACGGGGATCCTAAGATTTCATCTCTGAGGCTCAGGGCAGGGATGGGAGAAATCCCAGGAGAGGAGAAACCACACACATGGTGAGAGCACTGAGCGAGGAAGATCCAACCTGCCTGCCT
>NW_011916196.1:0-2050 GCF_000151845.1 Pteropus vampyrus | reverse complement strand
CCGACTATCTGCCTACAATTTGAATCATTTGTTTACTCGATCTACTCTGTATAGAAAACATCTCTAGATGAAATCTGTACTGTCCACACCATCACTTCCTTCAACCCCAATAAATTCTTATCTTATTAGAAACAATTTCCTTGATAAACCTATTAAAAAGCATTTCTGACAAGTCACTCTGTCTACATACTGCTATATTTTTATTTTTTCCTTAGAATGGACATTCCTTGTCATGTCATTTTTTTCATTTCTATCTTATGTCTTTTTACTATAATTTATGTTCTAAGATATCAATGTTTCTGAATAAATGATTGAGTAAATACATGTTTTAAATTAGCACATGCTTATATAACTCAAAGTCATTAAGTTAGAATTTAAAAAGTCAAAATATAATGGAAAGAAATCAACCAAAAGAAAAATATCAGACAAACTCAAATTGAGAGACAATCTACAAAATACCTAACTAATATTCCTCAAAACTGTCAAGGTTATGAAAAACGAGGAAAAACTGAGATACCATCACAAACCAGAGGAGGCCAAAGAGTCATGACAAATAAATGCAATATGGTAACCTGGACTAAATCATGGAACACAGGGAAGAAATAACTGGAAAACCAGTTATATAAAAATAACAGTTTAATTAACAGTAATATACCAATGTTTATTTTATAATTGCATAGCTTTGACAAATGTACCATTATAACATAAAATATTAGCAATAAGAGAAACAGTGGAGGGTATATGGCAACTTTCTGCACTAACTTTGCTATTTTTATGTATATATAGAATCATTTGAAAATATAAAGATTATTAAAATAATTCAGTCAAAGTGAGATAAAATTATTCAAATTGATGATCAAATTTAGAAATTAGAAAAGAATCAGCAAATTAAATATTCTTATTTGTTCTAGTATTACTTAAATTAATAAAATTTTAGATTATTCTGTATGAAAACACCCATATATGTATTTATAAAATGTCAAAATTTCACTTTAATTTTTGCAAATATGGGAAGATTCTGGTCTATGCTACTTAGAACAAATTCCTTCAAACTTGAACTCTGTAATTTCTGCTCAATTTTTCTGTAAACTTAAAACTACTCAAGATATAAAGGCTAATAATTTAAAATAAAATTATAAAAATTATTCTAAAAATATCAATAAGTTAAAATACAAAATAAAATTGCAGAATCTTTTTTAGGAGATTAATTATTTTCACTCTTATTTTGTTTCAGAGAAATAATTCTCAAAGTTACCTAATCATGACTATTGTCTGGTATATTTGATGAAGTATTGGCTGTCCATCTCAGGCCTGCCAATTCAGAATCTATTTTGCAGAAACTTAGAGGTCTATAACTTTATTAGGTATCCAAACATGATTAATATTAGAAAAGTTCTGGAAAATTTTCAATAGCTCCAAATCAATAATCGCTATGCTCTTTCTAAAAATTTTGCTTTCTTTAAGGATCAAAAAAACAAATAAAAAGAAGTAAACTAAATATATATATATATATATATATATATATATATATATATACACATAAACATAAAAGGTTCATATAAAAAGACATTAAAGAGCATTAAAAACTTTAGCTGGGATTTCATATTCACCAAAATTTTCTTTTATTTTCGTTTCTATGCATATGATAGGATAGTACACTCCTCACACTTAAATTAGCTATGGCCCTGTGACTTTTCTTTGGCTAAGGTGTTACGAGTGAAAATGATGTGTTTCTAGGCTATGCAAGAGCTTTGAAAGCCAATGGGAGATTTGCCATTTAATCTTTCTTTATACTACCTTGGAAATTGAATTAGTTGTGCACAAGGTCGAGCTGAGTAGACATAATAAGCAGATAACTCTTCCATATGTAGCAGAATAAAAAATAAACTATTATGTGAAGCCACTATTATTTGGAGTTGTTAATTATATTGCAGCCTAACCTTGGCTAATGTGATTGATTTAGAATTTGGTACCAAGAGTAAGATGCTTTCATAACAACAGAAAACAGCAAACAAAAAATAGAAGCAAACACTGAAATAATGTAGTGGCA
>NW_011916195.1:0-1151 GCF_000151845.1 Pteropus vampyrus | reverse complement strand
TAACTAACAATGCTGTGCCAAATTGGATAAGCCACTTAGCCTTTCTGGTCTTCCTATTTCTCACTGTAAAATGAGAGAATGAAACAAAACCATCTCAAGTTTCCTTCTACCTTTAAATGCCTGGATTCCTTTCTGTTCGTGTGTGTGTGTGTGTGTGTGTGTGTGTGTGTGTGTGTGCGCGCGCGTGTGTGTGTGTGTGTGCGTGTGTGTGTGTGTGAATTTTTTTTTAATTTACCATGGGAAAAAATCGAGCATACGAAAGTAAAGAAAACACTATAACCAACTCCCATCTGCCCATTGCTAGCATCGACAATTTACCAACTCACATGCAATCTTGTTTCTTCTCTACCCCTTCCCATATCCCTTCACCCAGGGGTTATTTCG
The DNA here is from genome assembly GCF_000151845.1 of Pteropus vampyrus. Taxonomy (NCBI): domain Eukaryota; kingdom Metazoa; phylum Chordata; class Mammalia; order Chiroptera; family Pteropodidae; genus Pteropus; species Pteropus vampyrus. The sequence goes on along the minus strand of NW_011916195.1, from coordinate 767 downwards.
AAGGAAATCTCATCTGTACACATTTCACTTAGTATCTTTAAAAGACAAGGACAGAGCTGGTTTTGATGGTGATGCAATTGCCGGTCAAATGAAACGTTTTGCATCCCAAAGTTGTTTTCAAATTTGAGTCACCTCGTTACAAATCCTTTCTGAAAACGTGCCCTTCTCAAGAACAGATGCTCCAGATGCCTTATAAATACTAAAACACAAATAAGAACATCCCCCCACACACTTATTAGAAAGCAATTTTTAGAACTTTGGGAGTGAATCTAGAGCGATTCAAAGGCAATCGTTTTCAGAAAACTATAAACTCGATATGGAAATTAGGCAACTTATTTTAACACCTACCCGGGCGAGGCCCCACACTCGGGCACTATCACCTACAGCTCCTTCGTAATGCACGTGCAGAATTCCCCACCCCGTGTCTATGTTCAAATGTCAGTGGCGGAAATGTGTGGACAAACCAGGTCCCCTAAGGATGAAGGGTCTGGAGCCAGATGCCATGTCAGAGCCCTGTCCGCTTGGAGATATGTGACTGCTCTGGGCCTCCATGACCTCATCTGCAGAATGGAAAACATAATTTCAAAGTCTCCCTCATAACACTGATTTGGGGATTAAATGAGATAGAAAGTGCTCTATAAACACCACCATCCTAGTGCCATCGTCCTGTTTTCCAAGTTGAGATGAGGGCTCCCTGTGGATGGACACCAACTGCACTCAATGCCAGTCTCCCTGCGGGCCAGTTGTAGAAATCATTTAAACCCAGA
>NW_011916194.1:0-3877 GCF_000151845.1 Pteropus vampyrus | reverse complement strand
TCTATTTCTTATCACTCTAAAATAATGTTTTATTATAAAATATTTGGAAACATAGAAACCCAGTGGAGAAAACAATAAATTATTCTACCACCCAGAAAAAAACGACTGTTAATATTTTGGTGACTTTTTCCTTGTGGTGTATATTTTGTTTGGTCTATTTCTTCCTGCATATTAGAATGGAGTTTCCACAGTGTCAGAATTTGTTTGCACGATACATAGTAAAAACAATTCTAGTTTGAAAACAATATATTTTAGAGTTATATTTTAGTGTAAGAAGCCTCTAGACATAATAGTCCCTCGCCCAATGGTTCTCGAACATGTGTGTGCATCAAAATCACCAAGAGGGCTTGTTAAAACACAGATTGCTGGGCCTCACCCCCAGAGTTTCTGAATTGGTAGGCCTGGGGCTGGGCTAATATTTTGAGTGGATATCAAGTTCCCAGGTGATGCTAATGCTAGTTTGGATATCACACTTTAAGCACCACTGCTTGAGTGCTGGGGGGCGTGGCATGTGGTTGAGGAAAGCACAAGAATCATAAGCTCCCAAGGCACCTGAAGAAAAATGCAGATTTGGGAGAGGTCTTGAAAATAATATTAAGTAACCGTGGAGCATATTTCTTGAAATAATTTCATCAGTAATGTGGTAGGTAGAATAATGGTCCTCCAAATATGTCCACATCCTATTTCCCAGAACTTGTGATTGGCAAGAGAGAATTTTAAGTTGTAAATGAAATTAAGGTTGCTTATTGGCTGACCTTGAGATGGGGAGATGATCCTTTATTATCTGGATGGACCCAATGCAATCACAAGGGTCCTTATAAAGGAAAGAGGGAGATAAGATTGTTAGTGTGGGAGACAGATTTGAAGATGCTACAGATGCTGGCTTTAATGACGGTGGAAGAGGCCACAAGCCAAGGTGGCTTCTGGAGACTGGAATAGTTAAGGAAATGAACTCTCTCCTAAAATCTCCAGAAAGGATGCAACCCTGCTGATACCTTGATTATAACCCAATGAAAGCATTATGTTTATAAAAAGATAACAATTTGATGTCTTTCTCATTATTGAAATTCAAAAGTTCTGGTGAAATTTTTAAAATATGAAAAATAAAAATTCCCTCCCTCTAATATAGAGTCAGAAAAATAACACACAGAAGGAAAATAAAATCTTATTATTGTTGGGCTTTCATCTGAAATACTAAATGCCAGCAAGTGATAAAGGAGTATCTAAAAAGTTTTGAGAGAGTTTGTGACCGAAGGGGTTTTCTATACCGTTCAAAGAAGAAGGCAACAGGAAAGGATTCTTAGACCAATTCGTAAAGATTCTCAAACCAGACACTATATAGCCTGAAAAGAAGTGTTGCTATGGAATAAGAAGTGATTCAAAATCATGATCTCAAGTATGGGCAAAACAGTCACCCATTTACCAAACATTTACTGGTAGCAAAATTGAGATAGTGATTTATATTCTTTTCTCCCTTTCTCCCTGCCCTATCTCCTAACTCCTGACCCCATTTCTCTTCCAAACAGTTATCCATAATATTTTAATTTTCTTGCCTTAGGATTTTTCAAGCACTTCCTAACTTTTCTAAATTTATTTTTGTGCAGCGTATTTAAGAATTAGGAACAATGAGAATATTACAAATTAAAATCTATGGGACATGGCCGAATCTGAACCGAAGGCAAATCCACAAGCCTAAATAGAACCAGAATTGCTCTCCCTGAGAGAACTTTAAAATACTATTAGTTTTGAATTTTAGAAATTAGAAAAGGGCTGAAAAATAAATTGGAAGAAATAAGGAAAAGAAAAATGAGGGCAAAAGAAAAGGAGAAATTTTAAAACTTCAACCATTAAAAATAGAAAAAAAACCCACAAAAACCCTGCAGAAATTAGTTCTATTCAAAATACTAGCTTATATAAACTCAACCAGTTATACAAATTCAACCAGATATACAAATCTGTGATAGCGTGGCAGAGAGAAAATAGAGTTCACACAACCACAATGTTAAGGAATATTACCATGTAAAAAGATGATATTAAAATTTTTTAAATGAAAGTGCCATGAACAACTTGACCCTAAAAAACATTCTGGGTAGGATGGATGATTTCCTGGGGAAATTTTGAACAATTAACAAAATTGACTCAAAAAGATGAATACCTGAGTGGAAAAATAACTATAGAAGAAATAATAATAATAATAATTTAAAAAACCGAATTATTCACAATGAGCATGGTAGGCCCAGATGATTTTTAAAGAAAATTTCAGCTCATTTTCAAGAAACATATGTACTACTTTCTTTACTATCTAAACTTCCCCAAGCAAAGAAAAAAAAGAGTTAAATTTCCAGTTAATTTTATTAGATTAAGATGAACCCAATGCTAAAACTTAATTTTAAGGTGGTATATGTATATACAAAGACTACAGAACAATATCAGTTAATAATGTATAAATAAACTACTGGCAAATAAATTCAGGAATGTATTAAAAGGGCAATATATCTTGTATTAGTCTGAGTTCTCCAAAGAAACAGAACTAATAGGACACACACACACACAAAGAGATTTATCATAAGAGATTGGCTCATGTAATCAGGGAGCCTGCAAATTCCAAGAACTGCAATCTGGAAGTTGGAGACCCAGGAAAGCTGATGATATAGTTCTAGGTTGAGGCCGAAGCCTGGGAACTGGGAGAGCCTATGGTATAAGTCCCAGTCTGAAGGCCAGCAGGCTTGAGACCCAAGAAAAGCCAGTGTTTCAATTAGAGTCCAATGGCAAGAAGAGACTAATGTTCCAGCTCAAGGCAGTCAGGTAGAAGGAGCTCTATCTTAGGTCAGGCTGCCATACAAAACATCATGGACGGGGTGTCTTAAAGAGCAGAAATTTATTTTATGAGTTTAGAGTCTCAAAGTTAAAGATCAAGGTGCCGTCATGGTCTGTCTCTAGTGAGAGCTCTCTTCCTGTCATAGATGGCTACCTTCTTGCTGTGTTCTCACATGGCAAGGACACAAAGAGAACAAGCTTATTAAGGGCACTAATTCCATCATGAAAACCCACCCTCATGATCTCATCTAAATCTAATCAGCTCCCAAAGGCCCCATATCCAAATACCATCACATTGGATGTTAGGGCTTCAACACATGAATTTGAGGAGAGCATAATTCAGTCCATTGCACACCTTAACTAAGTAGGATTTATACTAGGAAGGTAAAGTTGATTCAATAGTTAGAATATTTTTATTAAATTCATTAAATGAAAAGGTTAAAATAGATCATCTCAATTAATGCAAAAAACATGTTAAACTTCAACATTTATTTCTTCTATAAGATGATAGAGACTTTCTGAAACCAAAAACATTTGATCTAAAGAGTTCAATGTAAGGGTCAAATATGTAAAACAAATAAATAAACAAACAAAAAATAAATAAGTAAATAACTAAATAAATCAGTTCGATGTTATAGGCAAAGAATAATGACTCACTATCATTGCTATTATTTAAAAATTTTAAATGTCCCAGCCAGAGTAATAAGAACAGAAAAAATGAGAGATAAGAAATACGAAATTATTATTGGTTGCAGATTATGTAATTATCTAACAGGAAAACACTAGATTCAACTAAAAATCTTTTAAAATAATATGAGTTTAGTAAGTGACCAGTATACGAATTAATGAAAATAAAAGTCAATAGCTTTCCTACACTAGAAAATCTGAGTAAAAATAATTCAATTTATAATAGCAACACAAATATAAACTACCTAGGAATAAACTAGCAGGAAATATGCAAGACCTACATGAGAACACTTCAAAACTACTGAGGGCATAAAAAGAGATCATATTTTTAGAAGGAATAACTCAACATAGAGAGTATACGAAGAAGCTGTGA
>NW_011916193.1:0-4060 GCF_000151845.1 Pteropus vampyrus | reverse complement strand
CATTCCCGACCGATACTGGTCGTTCTGACCAGCTCACTGCTTCCCGAAACTTTCACAAGCCGTCGCAGGCAGAATTAATCACTTCTGCATCTATACTTCAAAAGCTAAGGTTCCGCTACAGTGTGTACCGTGTTGATTATGGTTGTTTACTTGTCAATCTTAATTAGCTTGTGACACCTAGCACAGTAATTGAAACAGAGTAGATGCTCAAACATGGATTTATTTTTGACTTAAAACGAGATGAGGATTTTCGGGTGCCAGAATCTGTGGGTCAAAAAGATTTGGCTTGAATGTTATACCAGGCAGAGTTCTTAGTTTCGAGCAGTAGGAGCAACTCTGGGAAGGAAAGGAATAAATTGACGGCTGTTGGGTTACTCATGGACTTTCTGGGATGTCCACAAAGACATGTTGGGGACTCCAGTAGCAGGAGCAGTACTAAAGTCTCTACAGGCAGCCAGCTTGCTGCCACTGCTGGGTACACATTCTGCCTAGGATGCCACTCACACCCCACGCCTGGCCCTGCACCAAGCTGCTTCCTCTGGAAACTGCTGCTGTCGCCCCAGCCAAAACGGATTCTCTGCAGTCCCCGTTTGTCTCACGTCATGGCATGAGTCAAACTCCATCTGATTGGTTGAGCCTGGATCACATGTCTGAGCCCTTAACTGCAAGGGAGGCTGGGAAAGTGAGCGTGTGGCTTCCATGGGGTCGTCGGTCTCTGTCTCCCATTAAGAGCCATGAGGGAGGGGAATCCCCAGACAGGAAGTCAGATCGGATGCTGGGGGAGGGGGTAAAGGAGGTGCAGAAAGAATGACAAAGGTCCATTAGGACTTACTTTCAGGACACCAAGAACCCAATTAAGAGTTTCTTCTGATGGCATTACTGAGTCTTAACAACAACAAAAAAGCATGCTCGGATTGCATGATTGGAGGGGAACCAAGTGGAGGGGATATTTACAAAGGATGGGCAGGGTGTATGGCAACCACAAGGGACAGTGCGGTACTCTAGGACTAATAGCAAGAGCTGTCACCACCTGGGCCTGAAGAGGCAAGGGGACAAAGCGGTGACCAGACTCTCGAGAGAGAGAGTCACCTACCAGGAGCCAAGACCAAGTGAAAGAGACACAGCTGGCCCTGGACAAACCCTGGGGGTGGGGATAAGAGTTATAAATACCCAGCTCGCTCCCTTCCTTTCCTGTGAACCCTGCCGAGGCTCCCAGTGGCCCCACGCGGGGCAGAGCGCCAGGGAGCCCTCTGACACTAGTCAGTCTTGTGGGGCACGGAGCATGTTGGAGGGGGTGACGGTGGATTTGGAAGAACAAAGACACGCAGCACATGAGGCTTAATCAATATGTCACCAACATTTTTCTTTTTATTTTATTCAATATTTCCTTTGGGGACGTCACTTTTCATTTTTAGTACCCCAGCCTACAAAATCGATGATCCGAAAGTGTCCTTCTCATATTGAGTTTAACGAGATTCTGTTTCCCCCTTGTTTGCTATTTAGAATGCTCTGTCGTGTGGTTCAGCCATCTGCACCATTTAAGATTAGCAAATACCAACCAGTCCGTTTTTTCCTTCACCGGCTTGGGGGAGAAGGGGCGGAGGGGACATGTGACCTGCACATGCGTCAAGACGCCCCCTTTCCAAATCATCATGCAGATGTGCTCTCTGTGCATCGTCCCAGCACATGAAATTTGCCGCGGCTCATCTTCGCCTCCTCTTCAATATCTAGTTAATAAAGGAAGTAGGTACAAATATCGTCATTAAAATGAGCCCCACACCATCGCCAGCAGTTATAAGTTCCCAAGGATTCGTGCGGTGTAACCCGCAATCCTTTGGAAATACGCGGTAACTTGAGCAAAAGTAGCCTGTTGTTGGCTGTAAGCTCGGAAAAAAATTCAGTGGGAGGGTTTCATCATTGTCTCCGGGTGTGTTACGGGGTCCTTCGCAGAATATGGATACCAGTTGTTTTCTATCCTCCCGAAAACCTCCCAGATATTTAGGCAAGAGAAGTATATTTTTTACCTTAAAAATTACATTAATAGAATTCTTATTTTTTAAATGCACATGAGAGAGAAATATACAGAGCGAGGAGCTGCAGTCACCCTATCTCTGCGTGAACTTCCTGTAGCACCCCCTGTCTCCACCTGCCCCCCAAACTTCCTGCGGCACCCCCTGTCCATGCCTGCCCCCCAACAGCATGAATGATATGGCAGAAAAAGGAAGACTTTTCTAACCACGTTACGACACACCGTGTCCTCATGGGTTGCTGAGAACGGGTCCAGAAACAGTGCTTACCCCGGGGCTGTCCCAAGCCTCACATGGAGGGAGCACGTGATGCCGCATGTCCCTTTGTGAGAACAGAAACCATTTGCAAGGCTTCGAGCCTGGGCTGTGTCACATGGTCGTCACTTGTAAGGGGTTCCCGAGCTCCTTCCATCCATTTACTCATTTTAAGTGCTAATTGTACATTTCTCATTCGCCACTTTCTTACCAAAGTAGGGATTTGCTTCATTATTTTTTTGAAAAAAAAGTTTGGATGAGGGCTTTACTGCTAAATATTTCCAATTCCTAGATATGAGTTTTGGCATTTGTAGGCATCAAATGCCAAGAGCATCCGCTTGCCAAGAGTGGGGTATGTACACTTTTGCTAAAAAGAGGTGTCCATGAAATGAGTATGGTTGATATTTAATGTAAGCAAAAGAAATACTCGTTTCCGCTATCGTACCAACACACGGAGTCTTTTACATGGATTTCAGGGATGTGATGAGGATTTTGAAAGCTGCTCATGTATCTCACGATGCAGAAGGAACTCCTTTCCCTGGGCCCTTCTCTTCTCTCGACTTCTAGGTCCTGTGGTGTCTATGTCTTTGTCTAGCCCATAGTGTCCCATCCCATCCCAAGCACTGAGAACGGAGTGGCTCTTGGGTGCTGGGCTCACCTTAGCAGATTCTAAGTTCCCGGAGGGCAGGGAAGTTGTTCCAAGTTGACACGGATAGCTATTCGACTGCGTTCCTTCCATAGCTCCCCTACGAGATCCCAAACCGCTGTCTTTTTTAGGGTGATGGCTTTGCCATTGTAAAGTTTTTCGTGTTTTTTTAAGTTTTCTTTTAATTTTTCAATTACGAGTGCCAGACAATATTATATGGGTTTCCGGTGCACACCATAGTGTTTAGACATTTATATAACTTACGATGTGGCCCCCCCGATTAGTCTAGTACCCATCGGACACCACACATAGTCATTACGATGTTATCGACTACATTCCCTGCGCTGTACTTCACATCCCCGTGACTATTTTTATAACTGCCAATTTGTACTTCTTAAATCCTTCCCCTTTTCACCCAGCTCCCCAACCCTCCTCCCATCTGGCAGCCATCAGTGTTCTCCGTATCGATGAGCCTGTTTCCGTTTTGTTCGTTTGTTTCGTTTTAGAGATCCCACATGCAAGTGAGATCATACGGTCTCTGTCTTCCCCTGATTTCAGTTAGTGTGATACCCACTGGGTCCATCCATGTTGTTGGACCTAGATTTCATTCATTTCATTTTATCTATGTACCACCTCTTTTTTATCCATTTGGCTAATGATGAGTTGGCGGTATCACATTACCTGATATCAAACTATAATCCAAGGCTATAGGAATCCAAACAGCATGGTACAGGCATGAAAACAGACATATAGGTTAATGGAACAGAATGAGAGCCCAGAAATAAACCCACGCCTATGCGATCAATTAATCTATGACAAAGGAGGCAAGAATATACAATGGAGTAAAGACACTCTTTTCAGTAAATGGTGCTGGGAAAACTGGGCAGATACGTGCAAAAATGGAAATAGACCACTTTCTTACACCGTAAACAAGAATAAACTCAAAACGGATTAAAGACTTAAATGTAAGACCCAAAACCATAAAACTCCTGGAAGAAAACACAGGCACCAGGGAGGTGCAGTGGAGTAGAGAGGCCCCTCATAGTGTCCTCGCTTCCACCCTCTGTCCCCTGCGGTCTGTCACTCAGTACAGTAGCCAGCACGACCTTTGGAACATAAGTCAGATCCTGTC
>NW_011916192.1:0-2256 GCF_000151845.1 Pteropus vampyrus | reverse complement strand
AAGCCTCTCCTCCCCCGGCCCCCAAACACGCCCGCGAATCCCACTGGCTCCACGGCAGCTGGAGCTCTGCTCAGGCACCCGCCTCCCCCAGGACGCACCGGGCAGGCTTCACTGGTCAGAGCAGGGCGGGCTGCAGGGAATCGGGCTCAGGGGGGCCTCAAATCCCCAGGGGGGACTATCCGGCCCCAGCTGGAGAAACAACAAAGGGGCACGCACAGCACCCCTCTGCCCCTCCCCGCGGTGCGCGGGAGGCAAAGCAGGAGGAGGAGGAGGTCGATACGCGGGCAGCGATGCCACCGCTGTGCCCTAAGCCACCGAGGGCGAGTCCCGTCCACGCCGCCTCCGCAGAGCCCAGTGTCTAGGAGCCCAGGGCCCCTCAAAGCGGGGTGACTGCAGCTCTGCCTCCCCACCCCCCGGCGCGCATCTCATGCGTCCACACCAGCTCCAAAGCAAACCAGCTCTCAAGTCCAAAATAAACTTCCCTGTGGCCACCAAGCTCTGACGGCCGGCTTTGTCCCAGATCTGCCGAACCCCTGGGGTAGGAGGGGTGGGCCCTGCCCAGGTGCCGGGTGGAGGGGCGGAGGAGTCAGCCCAGCACACCTAGGAGGAAGTCGCAGAGCCAGGACTCACCTCGTGGGCTTGACGAAGAGGCTGGGCTTCTCTCCATCGTTCATTGGCTCTGGCGGTCAACTTACAGCACATAGGTATTGGGCTCTTCCTGTGTGACAAACGCTGCTCACCACCAGGGCTTCTGTGATAAGCAAACTCTGGCGCGATCCCACTGCGTGGACCTTACAGGTCGGTTGGGAAAACGGGAAATACGTTTTAAAAGACACGATTCCTAAGTGTGGCGAGCACCGTGAAGGAGAGTCATAGCAAACAACTGGGGAGAAGTGACCTCCTTCAGAGGGTGGCCAGGGAAGACACTGCTGAGGAGGTGCTTTTAACCTGTCCAGGCTCAGCAGGAACGAGCCCCAGGATCGACTAGCGATGTCTGCCACGGCCACCGGATCGGAAGGTGGTGGCGTGCGTGCCAGACACGCGTTTCACTGGTCCGTGTCCTCCCCCAGGGTCCTCGCTGCCGAATGAAGAGCCAGACGTGGTTCTGGTTCTGGAGCTTGCCGTGGGACGCAGCGGGTGAACATGTGCAGAACACGTGCACCGGGCATCTCACCAGCTTCGTTCGCGGAAACATCGAAGGAGCGAAACAGAACCAGGGAGGAGGGGTCAGTGGCGACGAGGGCGAGATCGGTGAGGCCCGGGAGGAGATGGAGCCCGGGCCCTTGCGGGAAGAAGGCCTCATTCTACAGAGAAGGCGCTTAGCACCCGAGAAGGCGGGAGCCTCCGTGGGAGGGACGCGGACGCCCGCTGCAGCCCCTTCTCCTCGCTGATAAGCGCGGACGCGATGCCCACCTGCAGGAGCTCCCCTGCGCTCACAGCCCCGGCCTCGCCACGGACCCCTGTGAGGACTCAGCCCCTGCACTCAGGACTCCATCAGGTGGACCATCAAGGTGATTCAGAGCTCCCCGGTGCCGCGGTGGCTGGGCAGCCTGCTCAGACCCCACCAGGTGTAGAACAGTGTCCTTGAGAAGCAGCTGTTGGGTCCACCTGGACAGGCTGAGAGCAGCCTGCACCTGCCCCCCACTGCACGTATCACACTTGTCATCGATCCTTCTGTGGTTCCTAGTTCCTTGTCTGTAAGTCTCAAGACAGTGAGGACAAGTACCTGCCACATTCGCCATGAATCCCCAGTGCTTGGCACACGGTGGGCCACTCGACAATTATTTATTGCTAGAGCTGGGACAACATCGAGAAGCTAAAAGTTTTGGCCTGGCCCCAAAGACCACTGGCCCTCCAGGTTTCAGAGTGGCCGGCAGAGGGTGGCGGCACCATGGCAGCAGTCCCTGCTCCCCAGACGCAGAGAGGTTTCCGGCAGGAGACGGGCAGTCTCTTCTGCACCTTCCAGCCCACAGCCGTTTCTCACAGTTCAGATGAGGTCAGTAGGCTTCTTGTGTCCACTCCACCGGCCCTGTGCCATGCGCTGGTACCTACGAAGCAGGATCCTTGCCCCTAGGAAGCTGATGATCCTTCTGGGAGAGTAGACCAGACTGGCCATCAAGGACACGGGTCAAATGTACATGAAATCAGTACGTGAGAATTCACAGAGGCAGCTCCAGGAGGATGGGCTGGTCCGGAAGGCTCCTGGGAGGCAGGTTTGCCAAGACAAGTAGACTAGGGTGGCGGAGTAGATATCTT
>NW_011916191.1:0-2653 GCF_000151845.1 Pteropus vampyrus | reverse complement strand
ATTCATTCCTTCCGGCAAATTTCAAAACCCCCACTAAACTGATCATTAAGTGAAATTTCTTCACTCCAACCACAGTGTGCTACCCTGCCCCGTCCACCACTTCCGCTTTCGCTGCTTTTCCACTTTGTATGACCTTCCTCTATAAATTCATAATCTCTACATATAACTCTGCATGATCAGCTCTTCAATGACACCCCCGTCAGCACCACAGGATTCTCTTCTCTATGCATCAGTCAGGTTCTTGGTGCTGCAAGTGACCAAAATCCAACTTCAACTAGATTCAGCACGAAAGGAAACGTATTGGCTCGTGCAGCGGAAAAGCCTGTGTGTACACACTGGCTTGACGCATAGCTGGACCTAGGTGGACGAACTGTACGATCACGAACACTTCTCTCCATGCATGGCTCTGCTTTCTTCTGTGTTGTAGTGATTCTCAGGCAGACATTCTTATATGTTGGTGAGGAAGATGACTCCCAGAAGCCCCAGACCTCCATGTTTCTTTTGGCTTGTGTGATATTGTGATTTATAATAAGAAAGAGACACTTGTTCTTCATCCATTGTTCCTGGCACAGAGCTCCTAAAACCTTTGGAATTTCCTGAGAGATGAGATTGAGAGCAGTAACAGTGTCTTTTGTTATGTGGATGAGATGACATTTGGAAAGCAGGTGAGGATGGGGGCTGGTTGCCAGGAAAATCAACCAAGAGATTAGAGGATTGGAACTCCAGTCTCACTCCCTGGCTTCTGGGGAGGGAAGAGGGACTAGAGGTGGGATTCGATCTTCAATAATTTAATCAATCATGCATGCATAATGAAGCCTCCATAAAAACCCAGAAGGACTGGTCTTAAAGAGCTGTCAGGCTGGGGAACGCATGGAGATTGAGGAGGAGCGTCAGGCTGGGAGAAGGCACAGCAGCTCCGCACCCCTTCCCCAAACCCTGCCCTGTGCATCTCCCCCCATCTGGCTATTCCTGAATTAAATCCTTTTATAATAAAGTTGTGATCTAGAAGTAAAATGTTTCTCTGAGTTATGTGAGCTGCTCTAGCAAATTAGTCAAACCCAAGGAGGGGGTCATGGTAGTTTTGTTTGGCTTTCTGATAATAGTGACAATCAGCCAGGATGGGGATCTGTTGCAGTAGATGCTTATACCTCTCACATCAAAAACACTTTAACGCTTTAGTTTTTACTCATCATGTCACATCCTATATACCTCTACTTAAATACATATTTTTACTAATTATTTTACAATTCCAAGCCGCCTAGGATTGTAACGCCAAATCGACCATTGACTTTTTTCTCTCCTGCCTTTGCCTTTCCAATATCCACGCAGTCTCCAAGACATATTGATTTTATCTCTGCAATATTTTGCTCATCTGTCTTCTCCTTCACACTTCCAGTGTAACTATTTTAATTCAACTTCCATTTCTCTTCTTAAGACTCTTTAAAGAGCCTATTCACCCTGACTGCAAGATCCACACCACATAATCCACTCTGCACCTGAATCTCTAAAAAAAAAAAACCCATAGCTTGACCTTAACATGCCTTTTCAAAACATTTTTAATAGCTCTTCAATTTCTATGATGTGAAGTGATTGATCACAGGCTGGTGTTTAAAATCTACTATTACCTGATCGCAATATACTATTTTAACTTTCCCCTTTTTTCCCTTCATGCAACTACTTATTAGTCTATTCCCTCAAATGCTTTGTACTTCTTAGCTTTTATATATTTGTTTACAGTATCCCTTCCATCTGATTTGTCCTCCTTTCTTATCTGTTCAAATATCATTTTTATTTCAAAGTAAAGGTTAAATGTCACCTTCTTCAAATCTTACTTGATCTCACATGGTTGCAGTGATCCATTTGTCTATATAATCTTATTACCTTATGGTATAGACAGTTTATACGTAGCTTTTCTGTCTTCATTGTTTGTAAGCTCACTGAACATTAACATTCTAAATTGTTCATTTTTCTCTGCTCCAGAATGCCTGGCACAATGTGCTGCCCACAATGAGGGCTCAATAATTTATGAAATAAACTGCAGGGTGCATGAATAAATGGCTATCATGAGAATTATAAAATAGCACTAAAATACTATCCAGGCATCACTAAAATTTCCTTACAAGATTCTAACAGGAGAAACTGAGAGTAATGGAGCAACAAACATATTCATATTATCTAAGAATTATTTCACTGTGATGAGATGAATAAGTTATTATTTCTGCCTGAACATATAAAGACAGAGTACAGATGCTCCTTAACTTCTCATGGGGTTATATCCCAATAAACCCATCATAAGTCGAAAATATCTTAAGTGAAAAATGCATTTAATACACCTAGCCTAGTGAACGTCATAGCTTAGCCTCGCCTGCCTCAAACACGCTCACACTCCCACTTGCCTGCAGTTGAGTAATTATCCTAAGTTTCATCTCAGGAGCAATTGCCTTCCTCTTCTCAGCAGAAGCAGGAGACACAGATGGGCATTTTGTAGCCACAGTGGGATGCGAAACACAAAACACAATACCCAAAAATGTCCAGTAACGAAGTGTACTATAGAGAATACTAGTGATTGTTTACCCTGGTGATCGTGTGGCTGACTGGGAGCTGCATTCACTGCCTCTGTCCAGCATCACGAGAGAACATCAGACCACACTGA
>NW_011916190.1:0-1756 GCF_000151845.1 Pteropus vampyrus | reverse complement strand
CCGAGTAATATTCCATTGTATATATGTACCATGGTAAAAGTTATATACATTTAAATTTTGATGTATTCTTTTGTATCAGGAATACATCTGTCTCAGAGCAACTGGGAAATCCAACCCTAGTGGCTTTAAACAAGTAAAGAGTTCAGTTTTCCGTAGTAAGTTCAGAAGTAAAGCAGTCCAACTAACTGCTTAAGGATGTCCAAGATCCAGGTTCCTTTTATATTCTACTTTCCTTTGTGGGTCTGTTTGCTCACATTTTTATTATTATTTTCTTGAAGATTCAGTTCTGATTTTCTTTTGGGAATATTTATTTATTTAAATCTTGTAGTGTTTTCTTTCTTTTTTCTTTTTTTAGTTTCATTTGTTGGGTTCTCTAGTTTAGGCATGTGGATCATCCTTATATGGACACTCTTTGTTTCCCATAACTATTTCCTCTTTAATTGCTTCACTATTTTTCTTTTTGTAAGTCACCGAGATTATTTCACATTTTTTTGATTTCCCTAACAAAATTGATCACATCAGTGGATTTCCTAATGTTGCACAGATTTTTTATACTTGGGATAAAATCAACTTGATTGTGATGGATTGTTCTAGTATGTAGCTAGATTTGATTTGCTAATGTTTAAAATATTTTTTGCTATTCATAAATGAGATTAGCCTATAGTTTTCCATTTTGATACTACCTTGGGTTTTGGCTTGATTATACTGACCTGGTAAAATAAATTGGGAAATATTTCACTTTTATGCTGAGGACAGTTTAAATAGTATAGGAAATATTTCTTCCCTATAAATTTGATAAAATGTATGTTCTCTTTCAAGTCTCATCTTGAAACTTGTGTAGTTATTTCATAATTTTTTGTCATTTTTTAAAAATTGTTAGACATTGGCTTGTTTCTGGAATTTTAACTAATCTACAGTCAACATTCTTGCAGTTGAATCGACACATACCCATAATTACTTCTTTAGGATAAATTCTCGAGAGTGAAATTGACTTGGTTAAAGATTATACAAACTTTGAGGCTTTTGCTGTTGATTATTACTTAGTCATCTGTGTTGAAATATACCCTGGATTTGTTTTAGTGACAGACACAGAGACAACTGCCTTTGAAAGAAAAGTTTATTTACAGTTCTCAAGAGAGGCGGGCATGTTATGCTAGGCAGGGCCGCATGGAGAAGTATCAGGGTTGGTTAGGAGGCAGAAGGAATGTCAGGAGAGCGTGGCCCAGAGCCTTTATTGTGGTTTCCGTGGGAAAGAATAGGTGGGCAGAGTAGGCAAGTTTGAGCAAGTTTAGGATTGTATAGTTTGAATAATGTTGGTACGTTCTGGGCTACAAGGGTGGTCTCTAGTTGTCTAATACCTGGCCCTAGGGTGATTTAGGGCAGGGGAAATGTTGGCTTGGTGTTTGAGAGTTAGATAATAGAAGTGTAGACTTAGGATTGGTTGGTTGGTTTATGATAGCCATATTCCTTGGTTAGTTGTTTTATTATCTAGGAATTAGCTAGCCTGTGGAGGGGCACTCTCTCCCTGGCCAACAAGGCCCTATGATGCCAAAGTATCATAAAATATAGGAAAAAACAAAACAAAACATGTATTCACCATTCTTTGATGATTGTAGTACTTCGTTCTCTCCTCCTACCAGCAGTGTATGAGATTGCCAACACCAGGTAGTAGTATCTTTAATTTAAAAAAGATTCCACAAAAATGTTGGCTAATTTTAGCGTGTAAAAAGTCTTGTTTAGTTTTGCATTTCTTTGA
>NW_011916189.1:0-1846 GCF_000151845.1 Pteropus vampyrus | reverse complement strand
TATAATAGTATTAACCAATGTTACTCCAATAAACTTAATTAAAATTTTAAAAAAATAATTAAAAAAAGAAAAAAAGAAACTAAGGTCTCACAAAGAACAGACAGGCTTCTTGTAATTTATTTGAGTTATTTCCAAGCGACAGTTACAAAAGTTTTAATTTTTATAATACTCTTGATAAGAAAATAAAATTTAAATAAAAATACATTCTCAACAATACAACATGGTTACACAAATTCACTACATTAAGTTTTGATAACTTACATTTTTAAGCTGGACACTGTAAAAACCAATATTTACTAGCAACATATTAATTTCCAAGTTATAAAAGTGGAAGCAAGTAAGAGCAATCAAGACAGGTAATTTAACTCTAGAATGAGTCCTATATTTTTCACATACTGTAAAGGACACCTTAAAGGCTTTTTTGCATTCTGTCTTTACAGGATGTACCATTAGAACAAATTAAAGGTGCTTTTACTTAAAAAAAAAAAAAAAAAAAAAAATCTGTTTTCTAAAACCTGGAATAAATGAGCTTTTCTGATAAATGAATGAAATTAGGCTTCAGAAACAGAAACAAAAGCACATCATTCGTCACCTTGTATGACACTTAACCATTACCCGTGATATAAACATATTTCTTTGGTAAATAAAATCGTTTAATTTGATAAATCATATTCCTGGGAGTAAAAAACTTTGCTATTGCCCATCATCTTATTAAATGACTATTAAAAAATAAAGCCAAACAAAAACGAACAATTGCAACACAAGCAACAGATCACCACCATTTCAGAAACAGACAGAAATGGCCATGCTTAGACCCAGAACTTGGCATTTATGGCAAGAGTTTCTCTGCATCATCCTTTTCTTTCCTTCTTGGGGTTTTCGGGTTTTAGGGTGAAGTGAGCTGCCATGTAGTTTTTCAAGTGTAGAAAAGGCAGAGAAAGCAGATCAGGTAGTAAAAATCAAAGTATTCCTAAGTAACAACAGAGGAATAAGACCCTTGGAAGCAAGGACCTTGGTTGTCTAGGGTCCTACTGACATGGTCTCTTATTTCAAAAGATTTTCAAAGAAAATTATTATAATTTCACATTACTTCTTTTTCGGCTGTGCCAAGTTCGTTAATTCCAGTCAAACTGGCTGTTTAAAAGAGTCATGTGAAGAAAATAACTAGATGACTAAACTCTTTCCTTCAAATTCAGAGTTATGTATCCACACAGCCTTGGTCTTTTTGATAATGCCATGATATTTAAAAACAATCAGTCTATGGCCATACTACCCTGAACAAGCCCAATCCTGTCTGATCTCGGAAGCTAAGCAGGGCTGGGCCTGGTTAGTACTTGGATGGGAGACCACCTAGGAAGACCAGGTGCTGTAGGCATAAAAATAAAAATATAAGGGACTGTAAGCTGGCAATCTGTGAGGTTAACCAAGGGTTGCCTCGCCTAAAAACAAAACAAAACAAAAAAATAAAACCAAAACACACAAACAAAAAAAAAAACAATCATAACTGGGGATTTGATATTATAAATATTAGAAGAATATTCTTTTTACCTTGAAAAAAAAATAGCAGAAGACTAAAAAAACCACTAAAGAGTAATGAGTGGTACCTGGCAATGCTCACATGTCCTTTTTAGGTAGATGTTTCAGAGACTCTTAGAAGGAAATTTCAATCTGAATGAAATTCAACAATAAGAAATTAAATGGTTAAATTCCTTCACCTTTATAAATCAGTGTAGAATCTACAAGCTCATAAAATTTAAAGGACTCTTTCAAACAGAAATCTTTAAAATGGGCCCGGAACAACCTATCATAATGTAGACTAGGACTGTTCTTAAATAAAACTAATTGT
>NW_011916188.1:0-2726 GCF_000151845.1 Pteropus vampyrus | reverse complement strand
CATGCAGAGTTATTGTCACCTTTTACACCGGTTGCTACTAATGTTCCAGAGATGGAAAGATTAGAACTATAGAGGGCAAGGGGGGCTTATTTATGGGAAAAGAGGTAAATTGAGCGGGTGTCTAAAATCCTAGGCTTGTGCTAAGGTTCCAGAGTAAATCAAATCTCATCTTTCTGAAAATGATTCAGGAGGTAGAGGTTTATGGCTTCTCTCATAGTTACACCACTAACTTGCTTGCCTCGAGGAAAAAGGCACTTACTGAATGCCTGTCATGTACCAGGCGATTTTCGTGTATTCTCTATGGTCTTATTTATTCCCTCCAGAAACTTTACAGAGGGTAATTACTGTCTTTCACAGTCGAGGATACTGGGTTTCAAAAAGAGTAAGAAACAAACTCAAGGTCACACAAAATGACCTGCGGGTGAGAGATTCGAGCCCTGGTCTTCGTTCCGAGTACATAGTCTTTGAACTATGCTGTGCCGTGTTTTGGGCTCGAGGGCCTTTACTTGTGGAAAATGCAGAGGTCGTCTAGTTCAGAGCTTGCCAACCCTCAGCTCACGCACAGATGTTTCTGGTTTGGTCCCACGATGTTCCAAACATTTAAAAATTATTCATTAACCTTTCAACCTTCAAAGATTTCTCATAAATTTCTCTCCAGGTTTCCATCTTCTTCGAAAGACCGAAAGGCTTGGCAAGTGTAGGAGCTGAGGAACGGTGGCCCCTTAGGTGTCGTAGGTCATCTCCAAGTGGCCAGATTTCCCCATGGCCAGGCTGGGTCACTCATTTATGTCACTTACTTGTTCTCTTTGTCGTTTGAATTGACCACCTCTAGACTGGTTGGTGGCTGTCTTTCTGAGCGTCCTAAGAAAGAGAACAGAGGAAAGATACTGTAGTGGTTAGGGGACCAGAAGTGGGGGAGGCTGGTTAATTACACCCTGAGGGACAGGCAGTGAGAGGGAGCTGGGCCGCGATCGGTGGAGGACTCTGCACAGCCATCACCCTTCTCTGCACTACATACACCCCCAAAATTTGCAGTCTGCCTTCTGTTCTTAATCCCTGAGATGACCTTCCTTAATCTCAAAAAGTATATTTAGAACTTTTGAATGATCCCACTTGTACAAGACCTCATGCTTTACAGAAGCCCTCACGCAAGTCGTCTGATGCACTTGCCGATTATCCTCCAGGAAGATGTGGTGGTTATTGTCTCTGCTGCTTAGCTGAGGAGATGGGACTGAGGAGACGTGAACAGCTCCGTGTTAGGTTGCACCACACGGAGTGAGTGCGAAGTAGAATCGAGAGCCAGCGCTCCCGATCCCCATCCTGGTACCATTGCCGTTAGCCGTGCCTCATCTGGGCAGGGCCAGTAGCTGTCCAAGTCATCCATGATCACAATCCCTCCTTTCGAGTTGCTTTGCAACACGCCGCTGCTATACCCCCCCCCCCCCAACGCTCCCCGCCCCTAGAATGATCAGGATCGTGTTTTATCCAGAATCTGGGACACTCCCAAAGGCCCCTACCTATTCGAAAAGAGAAAAAGAAGGAAGATGGTTCATCTCAGTCATTTCCTGCAAAATAATCTGTCGCCATTGAAGAGGCTAATTCCACTTGATCCCTCATCGTTGGATGAGCCTGGGCAGGTTGCACAAGTTGATGTTGGCTTCCAACGGGCACAGCTGTTGCTAGATCTTTTGCCAGTTTTAAAGAAGTGTTCTGGCCCCATGAGGAGCCCATGTGTTCTCCTCCTCCCTCTATGCTGTTGTTTTTAGATGGAGGAACGAAAATAACCATTGAGGGATACCATGCAAGCTGCCAGAGAGGCTGTTGTGCTGTTCTCCAAGAAGTCTGTTTCAAAATGTTTAGTGTTTCGTAAGTGAAAAGTATTTGGGAATCTGGGCTGCCAGCGTGCTCATAACTAACGTCCTCCCTAGTATTATTACAAAACAGATGGCAAGTTCAGTCTCCTGATGGGTGCCTGAGAGGTTTCATGTGCTTGGGCTGCTTCAAAGAAAAATCATCTCCCTAAGGAAAAAAAAAAAAAAAGATAAATACAAAACCACCCACGTATTCGGACACCACTGGGACAGAAAAGGTGCCCTCGATCTCCAAAATGTTTTCTATCTTGGCTTAGTTGTTATTTAAAAGCTTTCAGTGGTTGAAACAGCTTTTTACCATGGTTTGAGGCGGTTCAAATTATAAATGAATGCAGAAAAGAAAATAACAGTTGAAATAGTATTTGCGACACTGTGCACATAATTCCACGCAGTTCTACCCCAGGGGTGGTACTTGACAGGAGATGTCAGTTGAACTTGGAGGGGCGCTGTAGGGGAAGGAAGTCAGAGTTTGGGACAGCGTGCATGGCATAACAGGGAAAAGAAAGGGCTGTTGGAACCAATGACAAGAATTTCCCACGATACAATTAAATTAAAATTATCGCAGTGGTGCCGTACATAGCTATAAAAGAGTACTAAAAAGCCTTTATTGAAAAATAGCTGTGTATTGTTCTATTTCTCTGTCTCTTTCCCATCCATCAGTTCTATTTATTGTAAGTAACCAATTTCAGTTTTTTCTAGCATTTATCTCTATTTCTAAATTATGTGTTTATGCTACTAATACTTGAAATATCAAGTTTAGACATATTATTAGTTCTTATTATGGTATATAGAATTTTGTCAACTGCTAACACACACACACACACACACACACACACACTCACACTTCGTATCATA
>NW_011916187.1:0-2881 GCF_000151845.1 Pteropus vampyrus | reverse complement strand
AGATGTACAGCAGCAGTAGCAGCAGTTCCAAGACTGGGATTCTCTGGCCGTTTGCTGAGCTTCCCCAGCTGTACTGGTGGCAGTCAGCTTCAGTTGACCTTGTGGCCTCTCCCAGTGACCAGCCTAGGCAGCAACCAAATACAGATAACTTTGTAGCTCCTACCAAGTAGCCCCAGGCTGGTCACAGGCAGCAGATGACCTTGGCCTGCATGGTCACTATGAAAACTAGTTTATAGGTTCCTCAAAAAGTTAAAAATAGAGCTACCTTATGACCCAGCAATTCCACTTCTGGGTATTTATACTAAAAAAAAAAAAAAAAAAAAAAAAACCTAAAACACTCATTTGAAAAGATACATGCACCCCTATGTTCACTGCAGCTCTATCTATAATAGTCAAGATATGGAAGCAACCTAAGCGTCCATCAATAGATAATTGGATAAAACTTGTGGTCCATATATACAATGGAATATTACTCAGACATAAAAAAGTGAAATCTTACCATTTGCAACAAAATGGACCGAGCTAGAGGATATTATACTAAGTGAAATAAGTCAGACAGAGAAAGACAAATATCATACGATTTCACTTATATGTGGAATATAAGAGACAAAATAAATGAACAAACAAAATGAAAACAAACTCATAGATACAGAGAACAAACTGGTGATTGCTAGATGGGAGGATTTGGGGAGCGGTGGGTGAAACAGTTGAAGAGATTATGAAGTACAAATTGGTAGTTGCAAAATAATCCCAGGGATGTGAAGTACAGCATAGGGAATATAGTCAAAATACTGTAGTAACTATGTATAGGACCATGTGGGTATTAGACTAATTTGAGGAATCACTTCATAAATTATATAAACGTCTATCTACTAAGCTGTATACCTGAAACTAATATAAAATAATATTTAAGGTCAACTCTAATCGAAAAATAAAAATTAAAATAATGACGATGATGATGATGATGAGGAGGAGGAGGAGGAGGAGGAGGAAGAAGAGGATATATCCAGCATGGCCCACTTGGAGTGAAAGAGCCTCTGAATAATAAAGTTAATAATAAATCTAAGGTGACAGCCAGCAACTGAGAAAACAGCAGAAACAGGAGAGAGTCTATTACCTGATGCAAGAGAACAGCAGGTGAGAGATTCTCAGCATTTGGTGGGAGAAGGGATATCCAAATATCCCACAACTGCATCCAAGAGGAAAAGATTCAGCAGTTCCTGTGATCAGGTCCATAGTGGAAAGAGGGCTCATCAGTGTTTCAGTTACAACAAGGCTGTCTTTCTCTGTGGATTACTTCTTACCCACATATCAATGCAGGAGGGGGTGAGGAACCAGGGGAGCAGCTGAGGGAAGTAAACAAAGTACTATATTTTCTTCTTCAGAGAAAAAGCTGACCATCAATCTTGCCCACTCTATCTTGCCTCAGGTTTCCTAGCACATATAGTCATGTTCAAAGTTTTAATCATTACATAGATCTGGAAATTATAGTTACTGATAATTACTAAAAAGAGAACGAGTTTTGTATTTAAAGTGACTAAAGGAATTTTTATTACTGAAGCACTCTTGAAAAGAAATGGGACATTTGTCTAGGGGCTGGGATGGACTTATCCTTCTAAATAAATGTAAAGGGGTAGTGAGAGACAAAAAAAAATAATTGCCTCATGTTTATGTAGTTATATGATTACAGCCATTTTAGAATATATTGGGAATGTTCATGATCCCTTCTGTGACACATATCCTGAAAAGAGGCAGATTACTGTCTTTTGTGGCCATATAAATACCTCTCAACCTATATTATATCTTTTTCCTCACCCTGATCTCAGACAAAATGGAGACACCCTCATTTCTATTATCTATACTTATTATTTTGCACATAATACTTTAAGAAATCATTTTAGAGTCAATTTCTAAATTTTAGAATGCTTAATTAAATAAATTTATGTAAATTTTAGGTTCATTTTTCCTTCTTACATGAATGGCCACAAATTATTGCTAAAAAATTGTATTTTGCTTCAGCACTTAACCATACTTGTGAGCATATTAGTATTGCATTCTAGAATGACAAATTTATTTCACCATTGGGCTCCATTTCAAAAGGTACTTCGTATGCCAGTAGGTCTCCAAGAGATTTATTTCCTCTCTCTCTCTCTCTCTCTCTCTCTCTCTCTCTCTCTCTCTCTCTCTCTCTCTCTCTCTCTCTCTCTCTCTCCTTGCTTATTTTATTTCTTTGTGTTATGGTAAGATGCAAGACTGAGAAAAAGCTAGCTCTCTGAATCCCAGACTGGGAGTAAATAATTCAGCATAGTGTGGCACAGAAAATGCTCCCCTCTGCTTCTTTTTCTAAAAACTTGTATCTGTGTGGATTCAAGATGATACTGAGTGCTCTGATGAAGATCAGGGCAGCTGTCCTGGCTGAACTGGGAGATACAAACTCAGTGAGGTATAAGTCATGAGACAATTGGCTGTTCAGAAACTCAATGGAAAATGACAGCACTTTGGAGTTTTTGTTTGTCAGTGGAGCCAGAGCTCTTAGGTATCTTTTGCAACCAGGTCAGAACAATAAACAGACATACCACGCAAAATAAAGTGAGGTCTTCTTGGCTACTTTCCTTGCCTATTGTGTTTCTCTTGCTTTTGGATTGACAGCTCAGAGTTCTGAGTACAAACAATTTGTTAACCACCAACTTATACATTAGCTACATTGATTCCTTACCCATTTGGTTAATATGTCTCCCTTGCCCCCAGAACCTTAAAAATTATCAAAGTTTACTTCCTGTGTTCAACTACAATTCCACTGATCAATATGGTATTTGCCCAACAATGCTTATAACCTTCAAAAAACATTCTGGTTTGATTTTGTACATGATCAAATAGAAGT
>NW_011916186.1:0-2470 GCF_000151845.1 Pteropus vampyrus | reverse complement strand
TCTTCAATCAGTAACCTAACTGTCCGTTTTTGCTTTCTAACTCATGAAAGTAAGAGTACAAAGGCCAGTGCTTTTCGTCCTTTTACTGTATTACTTCTTTCCATTTTTTTTAAGATTGTTGTCTGATGACAGATACAGAATGATCATGTAAAAGGTTAATCAACTTCATTCAAAGACTATACATTTTAGCTGATTTTTAATCCCCCTAATATATTTTACATCGCTAGGTTATTATGAGATTCATAGCTGTGAACATGGACTATGAACAGACTATTTTCTACAGATTTTGTATATTGTATTGTTTTGTTTTGTTTTTGGCAGCTAAGTTATACTCAGTGACTGATTCTGTCTTTGCCAGTAATTTGCTTAGCACAGGTTTGCTGTGGGAATTATTATTAATAATTTCACAAGCCAATAGCATATGTGATGATATTTCTTAATAAGCCAATAAAGAAATAACATATTTCAAACAAATGATAGATTTAATCACATAATTATTCTGAGAAAGGGGAAATAAAGTCCAAATTTAACAAAGGTGTACCTTTTTACACAAGTTTGAGATTTTGGGAAAGATGGCTTGATCAACCACAAGCTGACTTCTAGCTACTAGCATAAAGATGAAAGTCTCTTGCTGCTAGAGCACATTGCTAGGAAAAGAAAAGTTAAAGGTGTTGGTGGACAACCTAAGCTGCTCAGAGGGTTATCACTCCGGGGACCGTTACATGGTTTAGCACCGCTGCCGACCAAATTGTTGCCTTGGCCAGGGCAGGAGCAAGTGTCTCAAGATCTTCAGAGAGCTGTTTAGGTCAGCAAAGTATGCCTTGCTCAGACCAAAACTCTTGAATAGTCCTCATAAAATAGTCCTCTGTTTATTGTCTAACTGTCCCCTTGCCATAGTTGCTTCTTCACATGTTCTTTTCAGCAAATGGTCTGCTTTGTACTCAAAAACATCAACAGATGACATGATGACATCTTGACATAACTTACTTCATTCTTATATCGAAACAACTTTATTTCTAAGAATGATTTGTCTTTATCATAAACAAGTGAATCAAAATGGCTTCACTTAAGTCATAAACAAGTGGATCTTAAATCCTATTAAACCAATACACATACGCAAAATATTATATATATATTATATATCTGATATATAATACATATATCAGATATATAATATATATCATATACAGATATATAATATATATCTAATCAGATATATAATATATATAAATATATATTATATATATTATGCAATCTTATATACATCCTAAATGTATATAATATATTATATATATTATATATCAGATATATAATATATATCTAATCAGATATATAATATATATATTAAGCAATCCTAAATCTAGAAGGGCTTTGCAGGACCAAAGGTGAAGAGCATTGGAAAGGATTCTTTTGCAGTTAGTAAGTCCAAACTAAGGAATCTACCCTAGATGTATCTTATATCATCTATACAGTAGTGGTTCATGAGCACAGTAAACTTTAAACTTATGATATATTGTTAAGTCCACCATTAAGTTATTTATTTGATTAGCTATGTTCAGAAGATTCTTTTAACTGGCATTTCTCTTTTGTTTGAAATTTGAATATTTTAAGGCCCAAAATATTTTTCTTCTTATTGTTAGTTTTACATAGCTCTTGTTTTATATATCTAATGCCTTCAAATTTTTGTTAATTTTAAATAATATACCTTTAATATTTTTACCCTCACCCCAACATGCATCTAAACACATTCACACAGACCTTCATAATTGAAATGCTGAGTTTGAATAGAGATAGCCGTAGAAATGTCATGGCAGCACAATTTACAATAGCCAAGATATGGAAGCAACCCAAGTGCCCATCGACAGACAATTAGATAAAGAAGTAATGGTTCATATACACAATGGAATATTACTCAGCCATAAAAAAATGAAATCACACCATTTGCAATGACATGGATGGACCTAGAGGTTGTTATGCTGAGTGAAATAAGTCAGACAGAGAAAGATAAATACCATATGATTTCATTTATATTCAGAAGCTAAGGAACAAAAAGAACAACCTAATCAAAAACAGGCTTACAAATATAGTGGACAGTTTGGTGATGGACAGAGGGGAGAGGGGTTGGGTGTCTGGGAGAATGGGGTGAAGGGTTAAAGAAGTACAGATTAGTAGCTGATGGCTGGTCACGGGGATGGGGAGCATGGCACAGGGAATACAGTTAGCATTAATATATTGGCTAGGTAGAGAGCCAGAGGAGAGAAGAGCAATTAGGGGGATCGTTTTATAAAGTATATAAATGTCTAACCAATGTCCTGTATACTTGAAACTAATTAAAATAAACTAATTTTTAAAAAGTAAGGAGGACAAACTATTAAAGATTTTACATTATCAAAATATTTTTTTAAAACGTGTGATGACGATGTGAGAAAAAAATAACCCTTGTACAGTTTTAGTGGGAATGTAAATTGAA
>NW_011916185.1:0-2100 GCF_000151845.1 Pteropus vampyrus | reverse complement strand
TATATGACAAAATCCATGTCCCCAGACATATAACAAAAAGAATTTTGCACAATGAGACAGAATTCATTTGTTTGGGCTGTTTTTTTCATTTTTCCATTCTATCTATTCCTGATATTTATGACCACATTAATGTTCACAGGAATTCATACATCACAGATTCCTCTATGGTACTCCTGATATCTGTTGCTCCACCTATGAAAATCCTGTGTTACTATATCATCTTGTAGCTCATCAATCTTCTTTCTCTCACCTCACAAATTAAAACTTACTTTCCCCCTATTCTAGTCCTTCAGAACCTTTTGTCAAGTCACTGCTTTCTAATCTCTGACAAAGTCATTTTAAAGTTTTAAAGGATTACTACTATCCCTCCCAGAGATATACCAGCTTTGAAAGCAATCATGGACATGCCATGTCTCAATTTCCTGAAATAATTTCCAAATTTAGAATTTCTCCAATTTTAGAATTTCTAAAATTCTAAATTTTAGAATTTCTGGAGAGTGCATTAGATAGCAGCTTTTGGACAATATCATCAAATCACTTAGAAATTTTGATAAATCTAGTTGCTAGAAAGTTACTACAAAAGACAAACCAGAAGTAACCTGGGTACATGGTAATAACATCCATAAAATCAATGTCTTATATAAGTCTTAGACACAAATACTTTCTGGACCTTTCTATTTTCAATGTAGAACCTGAACTGAATCTAAAGTGCTTAGCCTGTCTATAAAAAATCCCAGTGTCTTGTGTGTTCTCCAGTATTTTTCATATTTTTTTCCCTTACCTGAACAACTCAGAGGCTGAGCAAATGCAACCCAAATCCTACGGTTTTTTTTTTAAACTCAGCTCAATTCTCAGCTCTCTCTCTGCTTCTTCCCCACTCAGTTGCCATGTTCAACAACACTTCAAAGGTGTGGCTGGCTTCATTTCTGGGCTTAGATTCTGTTTAAAGAAGAAGCTAAATTGGAATCAGTTTATCACCCTTGGCTAGGATTTTTAACAGAATTTAAAACCAGAGAGGAACCCCAGCCACATCTAAAATGATACCAAGTGTATCAGCTGGGTGCTTGATCTTCAAAGGAAGCTGTAACCCTGGATAAAGCTCACTTGTCACTGCTAGCACTGCATCTTGAGACTTAGAATGTACAGCTTCATGGATATCTAGGGCATTTTCAGTATTTTCATTTAATTTTTCTTTAAAGAAGAAGAAAACAGGCTTATTGTCACATATTTTTCTTTACATGGTGTTTTATTAAAATTAAAGTAAACAGAGAGAAATGAGTACAGGAAGATACACAACACAAAAGATCCCAAAATTAAACTTCTCTAATTTATTAGGAATTGGGTCAGCAGAGGTAGTACTGGGAAGTATAAACCCTAGCCATCAAATAATCTCATGAAATAGAGAAAGCACAAATCACCATAGAGCTCCATCCCCCTAATTGGCTGTGGTATAGAAACTGCAGCCAGTTGATAGCAGAATCATTGTTTTTGAAAAAACAGAAGTCCTTTTCCATATCTTGTTATTGTACTCTGGTTTCAATCTTTGACTAACAGATATCTTGCATTTAATTAGTAGCTCGAATATAGTATTTTATCCTCTAGAAGTGTTATGATATGTTTTAAAGAACTATTTATTTGAGATGAATATCGAATGATGGACAGATGTTCTCCATAGAATAGGACTGGAAAACTCCAAGCAAAGACAGTAGCATGAGCAAAAGCACAGTGGGATAAAATACTGTGCTATATTTGTGGAACTGCATGCATTTCAGAATGTCTTATGTGTAGACTAGAGGCAGAGGTGACCCACTAGGAAAGAAGGATAAGAAGCAGGGAGAAGTCTCTTATATTATTCAGTTTAGTGGCTGACTGAGTGTGAAGAGTAAGTACAGGTAAAAAACAGCATATAGAAAAGAGAGATTCGAGTACCATGAGTTTGAGAGTTCAGTAGGCTAGAAGAAAACGCAGCTAGGAGCACAGTGGACACAAAAGCCAGGAGAGACTTGAGGATGGACCAAGTTGAAGGGATGATCAAAGGATATAATGATATAATGGACAGTGATGTCAGTATTCAGGGATATGAGAAAAAGAAACAAATGA
>NW_011916184.1:0-5654 GCF_000151845.1 Pteropus vampyrus | reverse complement strand
TCATCCTTTCCTGTGCTCTCAAACCTCCGAGGGATTAAACCTGGAACCTCAACTGTGCTGCCTATAGATGCTTGTGACGTCTTTAACTATTCTATGAGATTTTGTTTGTTTAGCCAGAGCACTGATGTGTCAAGAATTTTCTTTCCTTTTTGGTTTCTTTAGATAGATCAATCGGTCTTCAAATCTTTTGTATGTGGAATTTGAAAATTCAACTTCTAGGTTTCCCAATTTTTTTATACACATCGTTTCATATCTGTTATCTTTTGTTGGTGAAGGCAGTACAAAGCATGCCCTTTGAGTGGACTCTCGCCAGTGTGATGCCCTCAGCCCCCCACATCCTCTAATCTGCTTTTTTAATTCTGTGAATAAAGTATACGTCTGCTGGGCGACTGGCTCAGACACAGTCTGTGGTTTGAGTGAAACTGACCTCAACTTTCCCTCATTGGCACTAGATGCCAAATAAGTGAACTAATTAGACGCAGCCTTACCCATGTTGGCAAATAAACAATAGCAGCAGGGCCCTAATGATCACTAGTCTCACATCTTTCATTTATATTGGCTTCTTATCCACAAAGCATTGAACAAGACAGTAAATATGTAATTGTCGTTTACCTGCAACTAAATCTTATTCAGTTAAGTCAGAATTTTAATATTTGAAATAAGACTAACACCCTTTTACTTTTCTTAACAACTCTATTTTTTAAAATAAAATAGCAATTATATTTTATTTCTACATGATTATTTAATAACCTGTTTAGACTAAGAAATAGAAATTAACAATTGCACATATTAAGTATATCATTTATACTTTTCAAAACTGTTTAGATTCGGGGATCAGCAATCTTTTTTATTGTAACTAACTACTGTAATAAAACTCTAAATATTACTTGTAAAAGAGTGTATGATTTTAACCAAGAAAAATACTTTCAGATGTATGTATGTAAGATGTAGAGGTTGTTTCAAATCAGAAGGACGACAAACAGCATTGAAATTAAATGTGTTACTCCCCTAATGCCTGATTTTAATTTCCAATTACCTGTTCAAAAATTTTTTAAAAGATTATCATAGAATAGTTTAATAATTGATACATCTGGGTGATGCTAGTTATTTTTCTAGTATTATGAATGCTAGCTAATGAGAAGTTATCTCATAGGAATGCAATCTCCACATTTTAAATATTGTACAAGTAGTATCTGTTGTTCATTACCTATCAATTTGTTCATAGAATACTTCATAAATCAGTTTGACCTATGGAAAAAATATGCAAAAAATTTCTATTTGTCAGTGAAAAAAATTGTCTATTTTTTTTTCAGCTTTATTGAAGTATAATTGACAACTAAAGCTGTATATATTTAAAGTGCACAATGTGATGATTTGATATACGTAGACCTTGTGAAAAGATTACCACAATCAGGTTAATCAACACATCCATCACCTCACACAATTACTGTTTTTTTTTTCTTTTTGTGATAAGAATGCTTAAAATCTATGTAGAAAATTTCAAGTATGCAATACAGTATTATTAGCTATACTCACCATGCTATACAGTAGATCCCCCAAACTGATTCATCTTATACTGAAGGCTCGTACCCTTTGACCAGCAACTGCCCATCGCTCTCACCCCACAGTCTCTGGTAACCATCCTTCTACTATTTTTCTATGAGTTCAGCTTTTTAAATTTTGTTTAGATTCCACATGTAAATGTAACAACACAGTCTTTGTCTTTCTTTGGCTTATTTCACTTAGAATAATGTCCTTTAGGTTTATCCATGTTGTTGCAAATGGCAGGATTTTTTTTCTTTCTTACGACTGAGCACGATTCCACTGTGTGTGTGTACGTGCATGTACACACCACATCTTCTGTGTCCATCCGTCCACCGATGGACTCTTATGTTGTTTCCATATCTTCGCGGATGTGCATAATACTGCCGTGAACATAGGAGTGCAGATATCTCTCAGAGATATCAATTTTGGTGTTTTTTTTCTCTTGGATATGTACCCAGAATTGAGATTGCTGGAGGATGTGGGGGATCTATTTTTAATGTTTTTGAGGAACCTCCACACTGTGTTCCGTAGTGGTTGCACTAATTCACATCCACACCAGAATGTGCAGAAGGGCCCTCTTTTCTCCACATCCTCGTCAACATTTTTATTTCTTTTTGATAAAAGTCATCCTAACAGGTGTGAAGTGATATATTCTTGTGGTTTTGATTTGCTTTTCCCTGATGATTAGTGATAATGAGCACTATTTCGTGTTTCTGCTGGCCATCTGTCTTCTTTGGAAAAATCTCTATTTTTGTCCTTTGCCCATTTTTAACAAGGTTATTTGTTTTTTGGGTTTTTTTTGCAATTGAGTTGTATATTTTATATGTTACATAAAAATTATATATATATAAATATATCATATATTTTAGGTATTAATCCCATATTTGATGTATGGTTTGCAAATATTTTCTTCCATTCTGTATGTTGCCTTTTCATTTTGTTGATTACTTCCTTTGCTGTGCTGAAGTTTTTTAGTTTTATATAGTCACTTTTTTACTTTTTGCGTTTTGTTTCTCCACTTGTTTACTTTTGTGCTTTTGGTGTCATGGCTAAATATATATATACATATATGTATATTGCCCAGACCAATGTCAAAAAGATTTTTTCCCCTGTTTTCTTCCTGGAGTTTATGGTTGCTGGTCTTACTTTGAAGTCTTTAATCCATTTCAAGTTAATTTTTTTCAATGGTTTAAGATAGGGATCCAGTTTCATTCTTTTAATAATATTTCTATTTTTAATTATTATGTTCTGATTTTCCTGTAGCATCATTATTTTTAAAAGGAGGAAGGGATGCTGTGTTCATTCTGTCAGATTCTTAATGTGATCCTTGTCATTGCTTATTTGAATTCAAGAAAGCTATACTCATTCATCATTGATAATTCATATTTTTATCCTCATGTTCATGGATTAGGTTTAACAAAACCTAAAAGGAATATATGTATTCCAAAATCTGAGAAAAATGGCATGTGCCAATTTTAAAATTAATATAAGCCACCCCAATATCCAACTTGGACATTTTGCAAGGTGATTTTTGAACTTCTTTCTCCAGTAAGTATAGAATAATTTGAGTTTTTATGCTCGTTGAGGCCTTTTTACTTAGTTTTTACCAGTTTATAATTATTCTAAAGTCTAACTCAACAAGTAGGTATAGGTTTATGTGTTAATTTCAGGTAACATTATCAAGTATAGTTTAATAATTTCCCCAGAGTAAACTTTCTATTATTCTGGCTTTCATTTCCACCATTTGAGAGGCTGTCATTGTTAAGAAACCTGAATATTTCATAAGGTCTTTATTGTCCAGGTGAAGGATAGTCCTAATGAATGGCGTGGGCATGGGGTCCTTTGTGCAGGAGAGCAGATTAGGCTGCCTTCTATCGAGTCCACTCTGGCCATGGCCCAGCCAAAAGTCATGGCACCCTTGCTGTCACCTAGGCATACTTCTCCTCAGACTCTGCATTCATTTTTCACCTCTTCAAACTGGGTGTCGCTCAGGCTCATGCTTGAGTGCATGAGGGCTGGTACCAGCCTCGTTCTGTTCACATCAGCCGAAAGTCATGGCAAGGAGCTCTGTCTTCTTCCTTTGTTTACAGAATACCAAATATTTGGCAGGAAGGTAGGAGCTTCTCTGGACATATTATGCTTTAATGACAATTAGCATAGTAATGAGCACAGCATTTAGGAGCTTGTACTTTGGTGTCATTAGACTTGTGCTAAAATTCTGGACTTGTCATTTACTGTGTGATACAATCTTGGGCACTTCACTCTCTCTGAACTTCAATGTCTCTTTCAGAAAAATGGGGATAATAAAGCCTCGAGGGCTCTGAGAATTAAATTAGATAAAGTATGCAGGCACATAGCTCATAATAAACTGTTAATAAGTGACATATAGCTGCTATGTCTTACGAGGTGTGTTATTTTTAAGTGTGAACTATCAGCCCCTCTTAGTCCAGACTGAATCCATTTCATTTCTGAAGCATACACTAAGCCCTATGTTTGTTTTTTTTGTCTTGTTTTGTTTTTTGTTTTTTGTTTTTTGTTTTTTAATGAAAGTAAGGCCGGTTTTAATCACATGTTACAAATCATCTTTGGGACTGCAGCTGGTTCACTTGCCTTTGCGATTGTGCAGTAACTCTAGCTGGCTTCAGTTTCTGAGAGAAATTTTCCAGCTGGTGACATCAGTGCCACTCCATCTGTCTTTTCAGTTTCTCTTTGATCCACCCAGGTTAGGTTGCAATTCAATGTGCTTAAACTTTCAGTGGGGTTCACCTGGCAAATGTTGTATCAGTCACGCATTTGCTCTAAAACATAAAATCTTGAGCTAGAGATTATATTTTTATCCTTAATACATATGATTTTGGAAGGCATGGCATTTTTAAGGGAAAATTATATGCATATTCAGCTTTATGACATTGTGGAAGAAAGGAGAATTTTACCTGTTTAATCTAGTAATGGCTTTATGCATTTCTATTCTAGAGATACTAGAATTTGGAGAGGATGTCTTTCTAAAAAGTGAAGAGGAATATAGGTATAACTATAAATAAAAGAATAAGTAAAAATGTTCCCAAGGGCCTCGTGATTTCCAGGGACCTTATCACCGTCACTTTTAGCAACTAGTTCCTTGGTCCGTGGTGCCTTCACACGTCTGTGCTCTCAAGGAGACTGAGCTTCTCCTCCTCGGTCTGTTCCTCGTGACTCTGAGCAGTTCCTGTCTTGCTGGAAGCAGCCCTTCAGTGCCCAGTCACTGCATGTGTTCGGGAAGGAGATCTTTTCATTCTGTGACTTTTTGTCTGTTTTCAATTTTGATATCCCAATGATACTTTTTAATTTTTATTTATTTATATTTAATTTTTATTTTATCAATTGGAGTTGACATTCAGTATCATTTTATGTTAGTTTCAGCTAGGGGTTAGACATTTATATAATTTATGAAGCAGTCCCCCCCATTAGTCTAGTACTCACTCGGCACTATACATTATTCTTGCTTTTTTAATCAACTCCCTAAAACGTCATGCGAGTTAAGATGCAAAGTTCTATTTCTGTTGTTTCCAGCATTGTGCTCAGCATGAACCCTCACAATCCCATC
Organism: Pteropus vampyrus; assembly: GCF_000151845.1. Taxonomy (NCBI): domain Eukaryota; kingdom Metazoa; phylum Chordata; class Mammalia; order Chiroptera; family Pteropodidae; genus Pteropus; species Pteropus vampyrus. The sequence goes on along the minus strand of NW_011916184.1, from coordinate 526 downwards.
ATTTCTGTGCCCTCCTTCTTTCCTACCATGTTTTGTCTTCTTTTTTTTTCTCCCGAGTCCTCCTAGCCCTTCCTCCCGCCTCATGATTCTCCTCTCTCCTATCTCATCCACAGCAAGTTATTCCAAATATTCGCAGCTCCTCCCAAGTCTTCTAACCAAACCGTCCCCTCTTCATAAGACTTTGTCTCTTTTTTATTAAATACAACAAACTAGAGGCTGCCAAATGGGGCTCTCCCAGCGCAATGCCTCACGCCAGTAAACTTGTCCATATCTATGCTCATCTTTAGTTTACTTCCTTTTCTTCAGTCTCAGAAGAAGGAGTCTTCCCTCCTCTTCCAGGGTAACCCTACCACCTGTGGCATCTGCTCTTGCTTTCTCGGGGATTTCCACCAATTAGCTTTCCTCTCTCTTGCCTTTAAGTTACACGCTGCCTTTTAAATGGCTCTCTCCCCTAAGCTGTAAACATGGGCAAGTCACCTGGAGGAGAAGGAAAAGAATCGAGTAACATCCACCCTGAATCACCCCC
>NW_011916183.1:0-865 GCF_000151845.1 Pteropus vampyrus | reverse complement strand
GCACTCTCTACATGAGATAAAAGGACTTTATACACATGCCAAAGTTAAATAGAGTGGAATAGAATAGAATAGAATAGAATAGAATCGATATAGAATAGAATAGAATAGAATAGAATAGAATAGAATAGAATAGAATAGAATAGAGAATGTGGAATGTAGAATATGTGTTTTAGCAAAATATTCTGTTCTGCGCAGGCTGGTTATTAGAGTATTCATTATAACTGAATTTAGGGCTAGGAAACTGTTCAATAGAAGATTGGTAGAGGATTGATATTACCTGTAGTCATCCAAGTGATGCTGTTAAGTAGGCAGTTGCATGCAAAAGTGAAGAGTAGAAATATTAACTTAAATCATTAGCATATATTAGAATTTTAAGCCACAGCACTAAACAAAATAACACAGGGAGTTGATGTATATAGAGAAAAAAGAAACACTGAGCCATTTATAATATTTAACATTTGGAAATTGAGCAAGGAATACTTAAATGGAAGGAGTACCAAGAGCATGGAATGAAATTAGGAAGAATTTTAAGAAAAAAGCATCTATTAGCTATTTCAAATCCTGCTGATATTTTAAACAATGAACCATGAATGGACATTAGATTTAACATTATTGATGTCATCATTGGCAATGACAACAGCTAGTCTAGTTGTGTGGTAGAGCAAAAATCCTTTTTGTTTTGGGTTCAAGAAGGAATGAGAATGGAGCAATCAGAGACAATCTGTGATTTTAAAATAACTCTTTAGAGGATTGTTTGTTTTTGTTTTTTTTTTTTTTTTTTGTAGAGAGGAGAGATATGTGAGACATTGCCAGGTTAAAATACAGAGCAACCAACTTTTAAAAAAATAATAGTTAAAATATATTT
>NW_011916182.1:0-2025 GCF_000151845.1 Pteropus vampyrus | reverse complement strand
GATGCAAAATGGGATGAATCTGGAGATGAAAATTATTCATCCGACAAAAGAAATCTATTAAATTCAATTAAGCAACAATTTTTATAATGCCGTTTTATTCCAAAGAACAAATGTAAAATATATATCTAAAAGTTGAGATATAATTTTCAATTTTTGCAACATATATTTAACTTGCTGAGAATTGCCTTTCTTCATATAATGTGTAAATCAATAATGTGACTTACATATTTCTGATTTTTTTTACAATCTTTTATATATACAATATGAAAGCAATTGATGTCTTTTCTATAGTTATTTCAATAAACAGTCAAACCGTATATCTTTGGTTATTTTTCCAATCATTTATTGACTAAAAATCCCTTGAAAATAAATTGCTAAGACTAAAGAGAGTGTATGTTTATAAAAATCTCTAAAAATAGTTGCACAAATTTAACATACATTAAAAATGAATATGACTTCCTATTTCTTTGGTTCCCTAGCCAACAATGAGTATATCCTCATTTTTGACTGAACTGAAAGATAATGTTCTTCAATAACCTTGAAGTCTTTCTATTTATATTTATATGTATATTTTCATGTTAGAATTCAGGTGCAAAATATCAAGTTAATCATATTTTTCAGTGTGTGGAAATCTATCTTCCTTGGTCCATGCAAATTTCTTCATTCTCTCTTTTTTAAGTTAAAATTTAAATTAAGTATTTATTCTCTCTTTTCCCATTCTTCTACCCAAGATAACTTTCTACTTAGAGAATTTTTCCAGTGGTTGGTGTTGTATTCTTTTGTGTGTGTGTGCGTGTGTGTGTATGTGCGTGTGCGTGCACATGCTCTCTTAATATGCATTCTATTTCTTTTCCACTTAGCAATATGTTATTAATATCTGAATATTTATGCATGTTTTTATTGTCTAATCTTCTAACTGCTATTTCCACCACCTTCTATCCACAAAGTTTTCTAGTGTTGGAACCAAGATGATATCTAAAACCTGGAACTTCAAATAACGTTGCTATGAGTATCTTCATACAGACTCTGTGAGAATTCCTCAGGGATGTATGCCAAGAAGCACATGCACTGAGTCCTAAACTGGGGACAGTGGCAGCATCCACATTTCCCCCAGTAGTACATGAGGACACCCAAATCCACACTTTCCATCGGTGAAAATAAAGTGTGGCTTAATAAAGTGTGGTGACTGGTAGTTTCATGAATGTAGGAAGGTAATAGAGTATACTGCTTCCTCTTATGTCACATCAAGACAATAATAGAGGTCTAAATGAATTCATAAGAAGAGTGCTTAATCCACAGTAAGTGCTTCGAAAATTAGCTATTATTACTAATATTCTGTCCCTAATTGCTGTTAAAAAAAGAAACAGGAAAAATTGCAGCACAGATAACAAGAATAATGCAAGGTCCCTGACCTTTCTTATTCTCATATGAATGATTTTGCTTATGTCAGTGTTTCCTGTTGATCACGTTTTAGCATTCTGAATATTTTATATTACCCATAACCCATTTTAAATACCTCATTAAGGTTTTTTTCTGACTTTATTACCAGACTCAAATAAACTTTACCTCTGTGTTTGAAACACTGATTCTAATGTCACGGTCTCTTATTTAGACTATTCTTCCCTTCATTTCTTGACATTGAGAAAGGCCAAATTAATATATTTGGAAAAATGCCAAACTAGAAACAAATTTAGAAATAGATAAATGATTCTGACATAATTATTAAAATGCCTAAAGTCATCTTTTCTGTAGCATTTAAAATGGTAGCTCATAGTATTTTGTTCAAGGCTACAAACATTTTATATAAATATTTAAGTTAATATTAAAAGTGTTAAAATAGAATTGCTACTATATCATTTAATAAGAAATATTGAGAAAAATGTTAACACATTTATCTCATTTAAAAAATTGCTTTCCTACTTACTTTTTATATTATTGCAAATCTCAAATTTTTAGTTTTGAGTTTCCCTTTCTATATTAGAGCATCAGACAGGAATGAATTTAGTGGAGTGACTTAATAAAGTG